>NW_005871469.1:198696-261227 GCF_000147115.1 Myotis lucifugus | reverse complement strand
CAAAAATTAACCCCCAAGAAAATCTATGGCATTTCTATACACCAATAGTGAACTTACAGAAAAAGAGACTAAAAAAACAATCCCATTTACCATCGCACCAAAAAAATTAAGCTACCTAGGAATAAACTGAAGTAAGAGGTAAAAGACCTCTACTCAGAAAACTACAGGACGTTGAAAAAAGAGATAGAGGAAGACATAAACAGATGGAAGAACATACCATGTTCTTGGATTGGTAGAATCAATATCATTAAAATATCCATACTACCCAAAGCAATCAATAAATTCAACGCACTTCCCATTAAAATACCAACGGCATATTTCACAGACCTAGAACGAACTCTCCAAAAATTCATTTGGAATAAAAAAAGACCCCAAATAGCTGCAGCGATCCTGAGAAAGAACAAAGTAGGTGGGATCTCAATACCAGATATCAAGCTGTATTACAAAGCCACTGTTCTCAAAACTACCTGGTACTGGCACAAGAACAGACATATAGATCAATGGAATAGAATAGAGACCCCAGAAATCAACCCGAACCAATATGTTCAATTAATATTTGACAAAGGAGGCAAGAACATACAATGGAGTCAAGATAGTCTCTTCAATAAATGGTGTTGGGAAAATTGGACAGATACATGCAAAAAAATGAAACTAGATCACCAACTTACGCCATACACAAAAATAAACTCAAAATGGATAAAGGACTTAAATGTAAGAAGGGAAACCATAAAAATACTAGAGGAATCCAAAGGCAACAAAATCTCAGGCATATGCCGAAGCAATTTCTTCACCGATACAGCTCCTAGGGCATTAGAAACTAAAGAGAAAATAAACAAGTGGGACTACATCAAAATAAAAAGCTTCTGCACAGCAAAAGAAACCATCAACAAAACAACAAGAAAGCCCACTGCATGGGAGAACATATTTGCCAATGTTATCACCGATAAGAGTTTAATCTCCAACATTTATAGGGAACTCATACAACTTAACAAAAAGGAAGATAAACAATCCAATCAAAAAATGGGCAAAGGACCTAAATAGACACTTTTCAAAAGAGGACATTCAGAAAGCCAAGAGACATATGAAAACATGCTCAAAGTCACTAATCATCTGAGAGATGTAAATGAAAACAACAATGAGGTACCATCTCACACCTGTCAGAATGGCTATCATCAACAAATCAACAAACGACAAGTGCTGGAGAGGGTGTGAAGAAAAAGGAACACTCGTGCACTGCTGGTGGGAATGCAGACTGGTGCAGCCACTATGGAAGACAGTATGGAGTTTCCTCAAAAAACTAAAAATGGAACTCCCATTTGACCCCGTGATCCCACTTCTAGGAATATATCCCAAGAAAACAGAAACACCAATCAGAAAGGATATATGCATCCCTATGTTCATAGCAGCACAATTCACCATAGCTAAAATCTGGAAACAGCCTAAGTGCCCATCAGTAGATGAATGGATTAGAAAACTGTGGTACATCTACACGATGGAATACTATGCTGCTGTAAAAAAAGAAGGAATTCTTACCATTTGCAACAGCATGGATGGAACTGGAGAGCATTATGCTAAGTTAAATAAGCCAGTCAATGAAGGAAAAATACATGATCTCACTCATTCATGGATATAAAGACCATTATAAACTTATGAACAAAATAGATACAGAGGCAGAGCAGCCTCGAACAGACTGTCAAACTACAGCGGGAAGGCCGGGGAGGTTTGGGGGGCAGGAGGGGAGGGTAAGAGATCAACCGAAGGACTTGTATGCATGCACATAAGCATAACCAATGGACATAAGACACTGGGCGGTAGGGGAGGCCAGGGGATTGTCAAGGGCGGGGGGAAAAGGAGACATATGTAATACTCTTTGTAATACTTTAAGCAATAAAACAATTAAAAAATAAATAAAAATAAAAATCAAGTGAATAAATAATCTGATGAACAGAATAACCTGGTGAGTATAATAGAATCAGGGGCATAGAAAGGGAGTGGACTGTCTATTCTCAAGGGGGAAAAGGGTGTTGGGGGTGCGGGAAGAGACTGGACAAAAATAGTACACCTATGGATGAGGACAGTGGAGGGGGGGTAAGGGCAGAGGGTGGGGTGGGAACTGGGTGGAGGGGAACTATGGGGGGGAAAAGGGGAACAACTGTAATAATCTGAACAATAAAGATTTAATTTTTTTAAAAAAATCAATAAAATATATTTTTTATAAAGAAACTTTTAACCTTATAGACTTGCTTTTTAAAAAAATAAAAGATATGTTTGCAATAAACTGAAGAACTGCAATGCCCTTTTGTAGAAAGATTTAGAAATAGTACAATTATTAAAGCTATTAAACATATTTAATACCTATTTTAGGTTGTTTTTCCCTGCAATTCTTACTTTGCTTATATAACTGTAGTAAATAGTTTCAAGGAAGATTCTTGTAAGAAAATATTACACGTTTAAAGCTCTTTTTATTGGCTTCTGGTCAAATAGAAAAGTGCAATACTCACCACCTCCCGCAACCACAGCAAAATTTACAAATAAAGCCCGGCTGGTGTGGCTCAGTGTTTGAATGTCAACCTATGAACCCGGAGTCATGATTCAATTCCCAGTCAGCATGTTCCTGGGTTTGGGGCTCAACCCCCCATGGGAGGCGTGCAGGAGGCAACCAATCAGTGATTCTCTCTCATCATTGCTGTTTCTATCTCTCCCTCTCTCTTCCTCTCTGGAATCAATAACAATATACTGAAAAAATTTTACACTAAAATACAAAACAACCATCATTCAGAACCAACTGAAATCTAGCTGAACAGAAGTCCTACAACTATGGAATTAAAGAAGCACATTGAGCCAAACTGGTTAGGCTCAGTGGATAGAGCGTCGGCCTGCGGACTGAAGGGTCCCAGGTTCGATTCCGGTCAAGGGCATGTACCTGGGTTGCGGGCACATCCCCAGTGAGAGATGTGCAGGAGGCAGCTGATCGATGTTTCTCTCTCATCGATGTTTCTGACTCTCTATCTCTCTCCCTTCCTCTCTGTAAAAAATCAATAAAATATATTTTAAAAAAGAAGCACATTGAGCCTGGTGGGGGTGGGGGGGAGACATGGGTGGAATCCTGGACCCTGGTAGTCTGATGCCCACATGAGGCCATTTAAAATCAGGAGAGATATCTTGGCTGTGGGTGTTTCCCAGAAGAGCAAGGAGTCCCTTCCTGATACCAGACTCCCAGCCCATGGTTCCAGTGTCAGGAAGAGAAGTGCCCATACCTTCAGGCTGTAAAAACCAGCAGGGATTGTCGCTGAGTGATACAGACGCTGTTGGAGACCCAGGCAGTTCCTCTTAAAGGCCCACTCCTGGACTTGCTCCCTCTGAGCTCCAACACTGAGGCAGCAGCTTGAAAGGAACCTGGGATATTCGGAGAGAAACTAACTTGTCTGAAATCAGGGCAAGAGCTGGAGGGGCAGCTGTCTCCCAGGCAGAAGTGCTGGCAGAGGCCAGTGTTCCCTTTGATGAGACCTCCCTGCCATAGAGCTGACGGGCTGTGCTATATCTGAATCTCCATTAACCTGGCTCACACTTTTCACCCTGCCCTGGTGATTCCTAAGACCCCACCCCTTCCTATTTACAGGCTCATCCAAGCCATTTCCAGTGGCTTTTCCATACTGGCCTCTCTTGCCTCATGCTTTGGACTTTCCTAAAATCTCTCAAACAAGCAACAGCTGGCATCAGCATGCTCCATACTTCTCAATAAGTAGCCCCAGGCTCAGCACTAGCCACAGCCCACCATGGTTCACAGCTTGGCCTTTCCTGGGCACCTTCAAGCTCAATACAAGTAGCAGCCATCTGCAGATTGCTTTGTAGCTCATGCTGGTTGGCCCACGCAGGGCACAGGCAGAGGCTGACTTTGCACCTCCTGGGAGGCCCCAGAGCCAGTGAACCTGGTGGTCCACTTTGACCATGCTCAGTTGGTTAGAGCATCGTTTTAGTCTTGGTTAAGGTACCTACCCAGGTTGCAGGTTAGATCCCCAGTCGTGCATGTGTGGGAGGCAACTAATTGATGTTTCTCTCTCACATCGATGTTTCTCTCTCTCACTTCCTCTCTCTAAAAAAAAAAATTTAAGGAAACTGAAAATTAATAAGCCTAGCATCTAATATAGGAGAATAAAAAATTAAAAAAAAAAAACACAGAGTGAGCTCTTTCCACCGGA
The DNA here is from genome assembly GCF_000147115.1 of Myotis lucifugus. Classification (NCBI taxonomy): domain Eukaryota; kingdom Metazoa; phylum Chordata; class Mammalia; order Chiroptera; family Vespertilionidae; genus Myotis; species Myotis lucifugus. The sequence continues at coordinate 257,028 of NW_005871469.1, read as the reverse complement.
CAGTTGCTGCCATCATGGACATGAGTCATGTGCAGCCTATCAAGCTATCCAGGGTCACCCAGGTGCTGGGCAGAACGGGTTGTTCCATCATCCAAAATGTAAAAGGCCTCATGCGTGAGGGCGACATGTTCACTCTATTGGAGTCAGAGCAAGGAGCTCGGAGGCTACACTGAATGTGTGATTGGGTCCTGGCTGTCTGGGTAAACCACATGGCCCATGGGGAAGATGTTCCACTGTTAACAAAGTGTTTATGTAAAAGAAAACAGTTAGTCCTTTAAAAAGATAAAAGTAGCACTGACTTGTGTGTTCGTGGTTAGAACACCCGCCCACAGACCTAAGGGTCTTGGGTTTAATTCCCAGTCAAGAGCATGCACCTGGGTTGCTGGCTCAGTTCTGGCCCCGGTACAGGTTCCAGAGGCAACCAATCCTATGTCTCTCTCACATCTGTTTTGAAAGGTTAACATGGGTAGTGTGCAGGCAGGCTAAATAGCCATCTTTGACAGTGGATTAACAAAAATTAAATTTATTTAAGGGAAGGGTATGTGGGTTGGGATATCCAAAGAGAAGGGCTGCACAGCACTGGGCCAAGGGGACATTGGGTGGATGATGGCAGCACCCAGGGGCTGGAGTTCCATCCTTATATGCAGTCACAGGTGGGAAGCTCTTGTCCTCAGTGGGTTTGGGGAATGAGCTGGTGGGCTTGGAATGCAGATGGGATATGAATGTGCAATCAGGTGTTTTTAGGACAGTTTTAATGCCTTGTATGTCGTCCAGCAAGTTTTCCTGGTCTTTGTCCTCCTATGGCCAGAAGCTTACAAATGCTGATAAGGATTATATTGCCCTATAGTCCTAACAGATGTTTCTCTCACTATCTCCTCCTCCTCCCCATCCATTCTCTCCAAAAATCAATGGAAAAAATATCTTCAAGAGGATTAACCTGAAAAGGTAAAGTTAAAGAAATAATAAACGTAATAGTATAAATGAATGGAACACAAAACACAGTAGGTAGACTATGAAAACAAAAACTTCTTCTTTGAGAAGGAAAAACAACTTTAAGTTCCTGTAATATTTGTGATAAGCAGAATTCTAAAGATGACCCCAGTCCGAACCGGTTTGGCTCAGTGGATAGAGCATCGGCCTTCGGACTGAAGGGTCCCATGTTTGATTCCAGTCAAGGGCATGTACCTTGGTTGCAGGCACATCCCCAATAGGGAGTGTGCAAGAGGCAGCTGATTGATGTTTCTCTCTCAGATGTTTCTCTCTCATCAATGTTTCTAACTCTATTCCTCTCCCTCCCTCTCTAAAAAATCAACAAAATATATTTTTTTAAAAATAAAATAAAGATGACCCATGCCCTTGTATAATCCCTTCCCCTGAGTGGGGGTGGGACCTGTGAATGTAATAAGATATACTCCTGTGTCTATGTGACTTATGACAAAAGGGTGCACAAGTAGAGACCCAAATCAATTAATTTTGAGTTAATCCCAAGTGAAGTCATCCTAGGAGGGACTGACCAATCAGATAAGTCCTTAAAAGGGACTGAGCCCTTCCAACAAAGGATTAGACTTAATAGTAAACCAATAGAAAAAAAGGTATTAAGAGGCAGTTCACAGAGGAGGAGATTAAATGGCCGCTATACACAGCAAATGTTCAACTCAGTAGCCATTTGGAGAAAAGTAAATAAAAATGAGATATAATTTCACACTCATCAGATTAGCAAAATTTTATAATTGATAGGATCAAATATTGGAGGACAACAGAGAAATCTTTGTGCACTGTTGGTGGGAACATAAATTAGTTCAACTACTTTGCCGAGCAGTTTGGCAATACCTATCTGTACATACATGTGACCCAGCAATTCCACTTCTAGCATCGCCCCTAGAAAAATTCTCACAGCCAGAATGTCAGCTCCATAAGAGCAGGAAATATTTTTCTGTTTCATTCTTTGCTGTATTCCCGGTGCCTATAGTTAGCTGGCCCTCGATTGACATTTGTTGACCTCATTAACGAATGCATTAAAAGCATGGTCATGTTAAGAAAGATTCATCTGGCCCCATGGAGGAGGTAAGGACTAGAGGCAAACGAGGAGGTGTGCAATGAGGCAGTGGTTCAGGTGGAGAGTGACAGCATCTTGATCACAGAGCCCAGTTCAGACAGAGGGGCCGTCCCTCCCCTATTGCACCTCTCACTTGTTTCCCAGTAAACTCGTCTCCTCTGTCCACAGACAAGCTGAAGGTGTCTGCCTCAGCTCTCAGCCACGAGCTTCTTCAGTTCGCCTTTACTCGCCAACGGAGAGTTACCACTGTGTGCAATGAGACCCATTGCTCAACAACCCTGTTCAGGGACCTAGGAAACAAAATCTGCGCTCCTCAGAGTGGCAGTCACAGCCCTTTAATACCCAAGTCCCACCTCCTCCCCCCCCCACCCCACCCCCACCCCGAACTTAAATGCCCCTGGGGGCCTGACAGGTCACCAGCAAGTGATTTGGGCTGGGAGGGGGAGTGGGACTAATGGACAGCCACGCCCTAACCAGTGTGGCTCAGTGGATAGAGCCGGCCCACAGACTTAAGGGTCCCGGGGTTCGATTCTGGTCAAGGGCATGTACTTTGGTTGCAGACTTGATCCCCAGTAGGGGGTGTACAGCAGGCAGCTGATCCATGTTTGTCTTATCAATGTTTCTAACTATCCCTCTCTCTTCCTCTCTGTAAAATCAATAAAATATATTTTTTAAAAAATAAAATAAAATGGACAGCCACTATCAGGTCCAGCAGACACTAGCCATGGACTTGGACAGTCCTCCTGGCCCTGGTTGTTGTCTCTCTTGTGGTTCACCAGGCCCCTTCTCTGTCTTTCACTCCCACCTCTGGAATCTTCCACCTCCAGGAGCTTGCGTGTTTGACTGTTCCACTTGTGAGATAACTCCCTTCCTGGTGTCTCCCAGCTGTGCTTCCCTCATTGCTGCCCCTCCCTCCAAGCCATTCTGTGGTGTTCCTGTACTTGTACCTGGGCCCCAGGTACTTTCTCCTATACAAGCTGCCTTTCCTCGCAGTCCTTCAGTAATACCTCCTGACTGTCATCGGTGCCACGGAGGTGGAATATCTGGAACTGTTTGATTCCCCTGCGACTTTCTTCCAAGTATACCCCCCTCCCAATTTCTCCTTTGCTTATTCGTCTCCAATGCAGCCACTATGCTGACTCTAGGAAAACTGCTTAATGGTGTGTTCCACCCACACTGATAGGCCTGTAAGAGGAGGTTCCTCTCCTCCTGCTCCACTCAAGTCCCCAGCTCCTTAGGTCTAACTGTCTTCACTTCATCAGCTCCCCTACCTCCACTTCCAGCCTCAGGTCAACTCTCCAGGTCTGTGGTTGAGTAAGGAAGCCACATCCCCGATCCCCCCAACCCTTCCCATGTCAGAGCAAGCAGCTCTGAGTCCCTAGGAGAAGGGAGAAGGGAATGGGGGATGAGTGTCCTTTGCTGCAGGGAGCTCCTTATGTCCAGGACAGGGGAGGAGAGAGGACCACTATGGATCCCAGCATGCAGACACATAGAAAGTAGACTCAGGAAAGGATTTGGTGGACGTGGGGTAATTTCTTCTCTCTCAGTTCTGCAGAAATCCAGGCAATAGTCTTAATGGTGTGGGTTGGGGATTCTCGGGTTCTAGAATGCAATTATTCTAACCCCTTCTAAACCTTTCATGCCAGGCTGGTGTGGCTAGTGGCTGAGTGTTGACCTATGAACCAGGAGGTCACAGTTCGATTCCCAGTCAGATCACATGCCAAGGGCGTAATCCCCAGTGAGGGGTGTGCAGGAGGCAGCCAATCAGTGATTCTCTCTCAGCATTGTTGTTTCTATCTCTCTCTCCCTCTCCCTTCCTCTTTGAAATCAACAAAAATATTTTTAAATAAACCTTTGTGGGATAGCAAGCCACTCTCAGAGCTGGACTGGCCCTTGGTAGGACTGGAGTTTCCTTTCACTCCACCCGTGCCCCTCATCTGCCACTGGCTTAGAAGAGCCAGGACTCATTGGAGAAGTGCTTGATTCCAGAGCAGGGAAAGCATAAGAAAAGGAAAAATAACTTTAACTTCCTGTAGCACTTGTGGTAAACAGAATCCTAAAAATGACCCCACATGGCCCATGTCCTGATAGAATTCCCCTTGTATAATCACCACACCCGCGGTGCCAGAAAGTAAAGACGTGGTTAAAAAAGATGGGCCACGTCAACAAGAAGCAGAAGCCGACCTGAAGGAGCGCCCAATGATCAAAGCTGAAACAACTTGAAAAATAAATAAAGTATTGGATTATAACCTGTGGAATAAAATGAATACCCATTAGACCATAGTGCTGTAAATAAATAATTGAACAAATAAATAAACAGGGGGAAAGAGGCAATTCTGCATTATGGAAAAATTCCAGTTAATAAATCTAGGAGGAATGAGGGAAATGGAAAATCACTGGGAGGCAGCACAGTAGCACTGTAGGCAAGGTCCACTGATGGCTACTAGCACTGGTAGGCAAAATGTGAGGAAAACAGAATGTTGTGATCTCAAATATATTCCCCAAGAAACCTTAAGCAAGTAATCAAAGTTGGCATGTCAATAATAAGATGTAACATCATGTACCCTAGACAGGATGCACTGAGAAGGGCACAGCATTCCTGTGCAAAACTACATAATCTCAATACAGTCATGAGAAAATATCATCATCTACTAATTAACTGACTATACTTTTTATTTTTTTTAAATTTATTAAATCTTTATTTTTCAGATTATTACAGTTTTCCTCTTTTTTCCCCCCATAGCTCCCCTCCACCCAGTTCCCACCCCACCCTCTGCCCTTACCCGCCCACTGTCCTCATCCAGAGGTGTACGATTTTTGTCCAGTCTCTTCCCGCATCCCCCTCACCCCTTTCTCCCCAAGAACTGTCAGTCCACTCCCTTTCTATGCCCCTGATTCTATTATATTCACCAGTTTATTCTGTTCATCAAATTTTTTATTCACTTGATTTTTAGATTCACCTGTTGATAGATATGTATTTGTTGTTCATAATTTTTATCTTTACCTTTTTCTTCTTCTTCCTCTTCTTAAAGAATACCTTTCAGCATTTCATATAATACTGGTTTGGTGGTGATGAACTCCTTTAGTTTTTTCTTATCTGTGAAGCTCTTTATCTGACCTTCAATTCTGAATGATAGCTTTGCTGGGTAAAGTAATCTTGGTTGTAGGTTCTTGGTATTCATCACTTTGAATATTTCTTGCCACTCCCTTCTGGCCTGCATAGTTTCTGTTGAGAAATCAGCTGACAATCGTATGGGTACTCCCTTGTAGGTAACTAACTGTTTTTCTCTTGCTGCTTTTAAGATTCTCTCTTTGTCTTTTGCTCTTGGCATTTTAATTATGATGTGTCTTGGTGTGGTCCTCTTTGGATTCCTTTGTTTGGGGTTCTCTGCGCTTCCTGGACTTGTAAGTCTATTTCTTTCACCAGGTAGGGGAAGTTTTCTGTCATTATTTCTTCAAATAGGTTTTCAATATCTTGCCTCTCTCTTCTTCTGGCACCCCCATAATTCAGATGTTGGTACACTTGAAGTTGTCCCAGAGGCTTCTTACACTATCTTCATATTTTGGGATTTATTTTTCTTTTTGTTTTTCCGGTTGGGTGTTTTTTACTTCTTCATATTTCAAATCTTTGACTTGATTCGTGCGATCCTCTAGTCTGCTGTTGGATCTCTTTATAATATTCTTTATTTCAGTCAGTGTATGCTTAATTTCTAGTTGGTCCTTTCTCATATCCTTGAGAGTCTCACTAGATTTATCAAGAGTCTCACTAAATTTATCGGCGGTTTCTAGAAAATCCTTGAAAAACCTTATAACCGTGGTTTTGAACTCTATATCCAGTAGTTCGCTTTCCTCCATTTCTCTCATTTGTGACCTGTTTCTTTGTCTCTGCATTTTGGCTGCTTCCCTGTGTTGATAGAGTGGCTTTCTGTGCTGGGTGTCCTATAGGGCCCAGTGGCTCAGCCTCCCAAATTACCTGAGGTGAACACTCTTGGTGCACCCCTTTGAGGGCTGTGTGCACAGTCTTGTTGTAGTTAAGCCTTGATTGTTGTAGGTATCACTGGGAGGAATTGACCTCCAGGCCAATTGGCTGTGAGAATCAGCTGTGTCTATGGTGGGAGAACTTCCGTGCTGGAGACACCCATATGGGGCAAGACTTTCTTCAGTGGGGCTTTGGTGCTCACTGAGTCTGCCCCCTGAGTGTGTCCCTTATGGATCTGAGGAGTTGTAATCTGGATGGTCCCACTCTGACCACTGGATACACTGGCACTTGGAGCTCTAAGGAGGTGCTAATTTAGCCTCTGCCTGAGGCTACCCATAGGAGCTATGGAGAGATCTGCAGATTCCTCTTCTTTGCTTGGGATTTGGAGGTGCCCAGATGAGGCCCAGCTGTGAAGCAATGCAAGCTGCTTTGGGGCCTTGGGCCTTCTTTTGGATGTTCTGGGTCTCCCTGACCCAGCTGCAGTTTGTTAGGTGATTTTAGACTGCAAATGGCCAGGTCATTCATATGCAAAAGTCTCTGCACACAGCTTGGGTGGGGCGGGGTCTCAGGGAATCAACAGGGCAGAGCAAACAGCTATGGCTGATCCTCAGTCCTGCCCTAAGAGGTCCCGGGTCTCAGTGTCCTGTGGTAATCACTGCAAGCACCTCTGAGAGAAAGCCGCCCTCGAGTTCCGCCCACTGCCAGACAGTCCAGTTTCTCCCCGTATGAGTCTGGGTCCCCAGAGACTCAAGGGGCCAAAGAGCCACATGTGGCTCTCGAGCTGCAGTTTGCCGACCACTGCCCTAGCTGATTGGCTCAGTGGATAGAGCGTTAGCCTGTGGACTGAAGGGTCCCAGGTTTGATTCCGGTTGAGGGCACATGCCTGGGTTGTGGGCTCAATCCCAAGTAGGGAGCATGCAGGAGCAGCTGATCAATGATTCTCTCTCATCATTGATGTTTCTATATCTCCCTCTCCCTTTCTCTCTGAAATCAATAAAAAATATATATTTTTGTAAAAGTGTCAAGGTCACTAGTCAATAATATTGTAGCAACAATGTAGGTGCCAGGTGGGTACTAGACTTATTGGGGTGATCACTTTCTAAATTACATAAATGTCTACTCACTATGATATACACCCAAAACTAATATAATACTGTGTGTCAACTGTAATTGAAAAGTAAGAAATTTTTGTGTGTCAAATTCATGAAAAAATGGAGACATTGTCCCAAATTGGAGGAACTTTAGAAAGAACAAAAACTAAATACAATATGGGAGACTGGCAGGCATCCTAGAATAGAAAAGGACACTAGAGAAGAACTGGTGAAATCTAAATAAAGTCTGCAGTTTATTAATAATATTGTACCAATGTTAAGTTCTTGGTTTCGATCATTGTACCAGTTATGCCAGTTGTTAACATCAAGGGAAGCTGAGCAAAGAGTAAACAAAATCTCTCTGTGCTATCTGCAACACCAGTCAAGGCTCCAAATGTGTGATTTTTTAAAGACTTTTCAAATATCTTCCATGTCTCATCCTCCTCTGTATCTTTCCATTGCATGAAAGCTTTCAATCAAACAACGAAAAGGACTCCCAAAAGCCCTTACCATCATCCCTCATTAATTACCCCAAACTACAACTCTTCTGTGTTGTGTACATGGATCATCCTTCACTACACTCCTCACTTATAACTTTCCCCTGAAATCCCTTCAGGGTACGTTGGCCTGTAGACAGGATGCAACAGGGACTTCTGTAACCTCTTAGAACCCCCCAGCTTGTACTAGGTCAACCTCTAATTTCATTTTCAGCTTTAGGGAACGGTCACACGGAGATAGGTGGGCAAGGCGTAAGACACCCCCACGCCAAGTCTTCACCTTTCAACATGTGAATATGTGTGTGAATTTTCCAAAATCTCCACTTTTACCATAATCTTTCCCTGGGCTCCTACAGCAAAAGAAACTGCGATGGGCAATAGTAAGGATTTCTGAAATCCTCTAAAATCTGCCACAAACACCAACCCTTCAGTGTATGCATTTTTTGTATGTTGTACATTTTTCTAATGTCCTCCTTTTCAATTGCTTTTCCTTGGGTTTCACTGCAGCAAGCGAGTCTCCAGTCAGACAAAAGCTGAACTTGATACTCTTTAAATTGAAGTACAACATACATGAAATAAAATGTATCTTCAAAGCGTAAATCTTGAGGAATTTTTACATCTCTATGCACCCCTATGACAATTACCCAGATTAAGATATAAAACATGTTCAACCCCCAGAAAGTTTCCTTATGCCCCTTCCCAGTCAACCCCCACAAAGTAGCTACTATTTGACCTTTAATCACCTTAGATTCACTTTGTTCTTGAACGTCATGTAAATGGAATTAAACAGTTTGTTTTCTTTTTAATCTGGTCAAGGACATTTGAAAGTCCTTCAAATTCCAGTCCCCATGAGACTCCAGACTTCTTTATGTTTATTTTTAAATATTTTTATTTTTTAATTACAATTGGCATACAATATTATATTAGTTTCAGGTGTACAATATAATGATTAAACATTTATATAACTTGTGAGGGGATCACCTCAGTAAGTCTAGTACCCACTTGGCACTATACGTAGTTGTTATAACATTATTGACTATATTCCCTGTGCTGTACTTTACATCCCTGTGACTATTTTTATACCTGCCAATTTGTACTTCTTAATCCCTTACCCTTTTTCACCCATCCCCACAAATCCCCTCCCATGTGGCAACCCTCAAAATGTCCTCTGTATCTATGAGTTTGTTTCTGTTTTCTTTATTCGTCTTATTTTTTAGATTCCATATACATGGTATTTGTCTTCCTCTGAGTCTTTTCACTTAGCAGTAGAGGCCCGATGCACGGATTCCTGCACCAGTGGGGTCCCTCGGCCTGGCCTGCACCCTCTTGCAATCCAGGATCCCTTGGGGGATGTTGGACTGGTGGTTTTGGCCCTGATCCGGCAGTCCAACATCCCCCGAGGGATGTAGCAATGCCAAAGTGGCAGGCGGCTGGGGAGGAGCCTGAGCCGGGGCCTGGCACCATCCCACAGCTGCACTCCTCAGCTTCTGGCTAATTAGCTCCTGCTGTGGGAGCGCACTGACCACCACGGGGCAGCTCCTGTGTTGAGTGTCTGCCTTCTGTTGGTCAGTGTGTGTCATAGCAACCAGTCAAGCCATCAACCAGTTCTAACGGTCGTTTAGTCCTTTATATATAGGTAATACCCTCTAAGTTTATCCATCTTGTTATAAATGGCAAATTTTCATTCCTTTTTAGGGCTGAGTAATATTCCATTGTATACTGGTATATGAAGCACATCTTTATTCAGTCATCTATTGATGGACACTTAGCTTGCTTCCATATCTTGGTATTGTAAGCAGTGCTGCAATGAACATGGGGGTATACCGTATATGAGACTCCAGACATAGAAGCAGACCAGCCTCTGACCATATTCAATTCACTCATCCAGCCAGTTATTCAATGAGAATTTATTGATTCTCTACATTGTGTCAGGCACTGTTCTAGGCACTGGAGATATAGTTGTGAACAAAACTGACAAAAACTTCCACTCTTACCAAACAGAGTATAAAAACATAAACAAATATAAGCTAATTTTCGATATTAATAATTACTATGAAGGAAAAATTAGGTTGGGTAAGGGTGGAAGAGGGGGCTGTTCCTTTAGATAAATTTGTCTGGAGAGGTATTATTGAACTGAAGCCTAACTGATGTGAGGGGTGCTGTGGTCTGAATGTGTCCCCCCAAAATTCATATGAATTCTAGCCCCCAAAGGTTATTAGGTGGAGTCACATCTTTTTGCCTGCCCCAGACACAAACATACAAATACACTTCATTAAAATCTGGGTGTTCTCTCCATAAACATAGTTTTCAAAGCTACTGACACACGTGGCAAGTATATGGTACAACAGTCTTCACACATTCTTAGCTGTAAAAATCTTTTTTCAAATTTTCCTATGTGCAAGTCTAATACATAAAGTAGGAAAGAGAGTTACTCATCTCTCTCTAGGTAAAGCACAGAAGCAATCTAGACCCTCAAAGACCCTTCACTTTCACTCATGAGGAGAATCTCTGGCCATGCAACACACATGTTTGTCCTCAGTCCTGCCCACACAACAGGGACCTGAGGACACAAAGGTGACCAGAGTAGAACCAATCACTGACCACATAGGGCTCTCATCCCAGCTCCTTCATTACAGGTATCTAGGAAAACCAATAATAAGTGGATTTCTTGTAACAAAGGCAAAGACCAGATTTACATAACAGAAAGACAGTAAAGGCAGAGAGAAAAAACACAATTTAGGGTCTATGAACTTGTTTTCCTTATCTTGAGTGGGCTGCTGATGAGCTGGCAGATATTAGAGACTGGTTAGTGTTCTGCCCTTGGACAGTTGGATGGACTATCAATAAAAACAAACTGAATTCTTTATGGATTACCCAGAACATCTTTTAATTTATTTTTAATATATTATTAGTAATTTCAGACGGAATGGAGAGAGAGATAGTAACATCAAAGATGAGAGAGAATGGCTGCCTCCTGCACACCCCCCACTGAGGATCAAGCCGGCTACCCGGGTATGTGCCCTGACCGGGAATTGAACCAGGGCATGACCTCCTGGTTCATAGGTTGATGCTCAACCACTGAGCCACATGGACCAGGCGAACATCTTTTAACTGTGAAGTGTATGCAAGGCTCTCTCTATATATAATATCTGTCTCACCTTAGAGGCTTCAGCATTCCCCTTATCAGAATTTCTCACTGCTCTTCCCACAAGACATACATATTGTCATTCTTTTCTAATTTTGTAACTTCAAAGAGCAAGAAAAGTGATACATTGCCCTGGGCGGGTGACTCAGTCAGAGTGTTGTCCCACCAAAAGGTGGTGGATTTGATTCCCAGTCAGGGTTTCTGGTGCAATCCCCAGTCGGGGTATGTACGGGAATGGATCTCTCTCTCTCTCTCTCTCTCTCTCTCTCTCTCTCTCTCTCTCCCTCCCTCCCTCTCTCTCTCTCCCGCTGCCCCTTTGTGTCTCTCTGAAATCATTTTTTTTAAAGAAAGAAAGGTGATATATTATGGTGTAAATTTTTATTGCTTTGATTAGTAATGAAAGGACACATGTGTTTATCCTTTGCATTTCTACTTTTATTAGTTGTTGATCACCTCCTTGGTTCATGTACCTACTCTATATTTCAGAATTTTTCTCATTGCTTCTATAATACAATGAAGATGCTTACCCTTATTTTGTGTGTTGAGTAAAGAGATTCTCGCGATGTGTTTGGTTTAGAATTGGGATATTTTTAAACATGAAATTATTTCATAGAAGTCAAAATCTTTCTAATCTTCCTTTTATGAGTTGTCCAATTATCTCTAGTTATATAAACAATCTTCTCTGTACATACTTTTTGACCCAACAATTGCACTTTGGAAAAAAAAAGTGCCAAGATGGAAACACAAGGATATTCATTTCAACAATGCTTATAAAGGTAAAGTAAATAACCATATATCCGTTGTGGAGCAGAACAGCATGCGTAGGTTATCAGTCCCAGGGAAGGACTTCACCTATCTGGAGGACCATAAAGACCATCACTGTACCAACCCCAGGAGTAGAAGGACAAATACTTCTAGCCATTGCGTCTTGGTTTCAGAGTCACCAAGGAAAACACAATCTAGTCAAGCACTGGATGAAGCAACACTTTACTTACACAGACAAGAGGCAGATCAAGATCAGCTTCAATAATGCCCATTGTCCCCTGTGGACAACAGGTGTCTCCTAGTAGCCAATGCAGGGCAATTCACCTATAGTTTACATCTCTTGTGTCATATGGAAAGACCACATTCCCTCCCCATGGGAACAGTTATAGCAGTGGGGTTTGCCAGGCACCATATGATAAACATCCTCAAGCAGAACAAAGGTGCGCTCAAAGGTGTGTTGAGCTTAAACAGCAAAAGGTATTCCTATCCAAGATTAGACGCCCAGCACAGGCTTTGTGTGAGCTTTTTATCTCTTGGTAAGGAAGTGTTCAAGAATCTTTCTTCTGTGGCCAAGCAGGGTTGGAAAGACCCTACACATAAGACAGCCTTTCCCAACATCCATCTATTTGGGGATGGTATATCACACAATGAGATGCTATGCAATTAATAAAAAGTTAAAATAAAAATTTAGACATAATAATTTCCAGTGAAATATTTTTGTTACAAAACTGCCTTCTTGAAATATTTGGAAACATGACAGAAGACTCCATCTTTCTTACCAGGATGTAAATAAATTGGTACTTTTCCTTCAACAACAACAACAAAAAATTCAGAACTTGAGAAGGACATTACTAAAAAATGTTTCAATAAAGTCTCCTTGATTTTCTACTTATTATAATATCAAGTAAAATTGGATGTTAACTGCACAATTTTCTTAGTTCTCTGCTGTTGGGGTTTCTTCCCCTGTTCTCAAGGATCTGAGCACTGGAGGGTCCCTCCCAGTATAAGAAGGGTATGCAAAACAGATTCCACATTAAAGGAGAAGGATGACCACTCCACTGCTCACAACGGACAAGTTATCAAGAGTCTCTTTTTAACCACTGAAATAAGTGCCTTCAATGACCTAATTACAAATTTTCCTTCCTCATTTTGGCTGAGGGAGGAGGAAGATAGTAGTATAGACACTCTGGAAAAGAGTTTGGCAGATTCTTATAAAGTTAAACATACACTTATCAAATGACCCAGCAATCCCCCTGGTAAGTATTTACAGAAGACAAATGAAAACACTTCTTGAAAGAAACTCTGAAAGATGGTTGTATAGGAGTTTCTAGTACTTGTCCCCTCCCATAAATATCAATTTGAAAAACTAACCATACACAAAAACCGGTATACTGATGTTTATAGCAACTTTATTTTTTAATTTAATTTGAGAGAGAGAGGAAGAAAGAGGGAGAAAGAGAGAGAAACATTAATATGAAAGCAAAACATCAACCAGTTGACTCCTGCACACCTCCTACTGGGGATCAAGCTGGCAATCTGGGCATGTGTCCTTACTAGGAATTGAACCAGCAACCTTGCAGTACATGGAAAATGCTTAACCCACTCCAGCCAGGGTGCAACTTTATTTTTACTTGCCAAAAACCATACCCAATCCAAATGTCCTTCAATTGGTGGATGGACTTCAATATATCTATATAATAGAATACTACTCAGCAATAAAAAAGAAATGAAGTACTGATACATGTTATGAAATGGATACAGTATGCTATGTGAAAAAATCCAGACTCAAAAGCTATGGAGGGGTCTCTCTTTTCCGCGTCCAGCGCGGAAAGAAAGTGGTCCGGTTCTTAGAGCAGAGGCGGCTGGGGATTTGAGAAATGAAAGAATGAGACAGAACACAAAGATGGAAGAAAAAAGCTTAGACCAGGTGGGACCGCTGTCCTCTTCTAACAAGGAGACAGGGACAGGGACAGGGACCCAGCACCAGAACCACATGTTTATTTTATACCTCCAATACCAGGAAGTAATTTCAGTTCTGGGCGGGCCTGGCTGGTGGACATGATGAGCAGTCCAAGGAGTCAAGCAGGAACCCGAGGGCGTGGCTCCACCTCAGGGCCCCTCCCACAGGTTGGGGCGCTAGGTGTCCCTTGGCCACTAGGCCTGGGATTGGGGCCAAAACTGACTTGCCAGTCACAAGGAGGAGACTCCTAATCATTCCTGGTGCTTGGCTGGATTTACAATCATAAAACCCACTCCCCAACACCTGGGCAAAGATGAAAGTCAAGCTGAGAACACTTCTGCCTTTTTGGTAAGATGTGTATCCAGGACGTGGCTCTGCCTATCGCCCTGAATTCAGCTGACAATTATTAGAGAAAATGCCCATGTGCCTTCCCAGGGGCCCTCTACAAAAAGCTTCATACAATATGCTTCCACTATATAAAATTACAGAGAAGGAAAAATAATAGGAGCAGAAAATGGATGTGTGGTTGCCTGGGATTGGGAGTAAGAAGAGAATTTGACTACAAGGGGTGTGGAAGACAGCATTTTGGGGAGTGATATAACTGCTGTCTATCTTGATTGTGATGGTAATCATATGGCTTTATGCATTTGCCAAAACTCATAAAACTGCATGCCAAAAAATGGATTTCACTGTATGTAAATTTAAAAATAAATTTTAAATTACATATGTGGGATGCTCTATTTTCCTATTAAATAATAGCTGCTCTAGAAGAAATATAATGAAGAAGCCAATATGTATCATGTTTTCTCAGAACAGAGAACAATATATAAAAACTAGTGTCCTGGTGCATGAAATTCATGCACATTAAAAGGGGTTTAATTAGAGGAAATATTTTAATATTGCTATTTGCCCTTCTTCTATAATAGAAGTGTCAGAGATGAAAGAAAATTAGTAAAATGTATATGAAAATCTTCCTTCTGTCAGTCTGGGGCCCACCATGGGACCCAGAGTCAAGTCCCCGCCCACCCACGTGTGCCTCAAAATCATGCGAGACCCAGACCCGGCCAGCCCCATCCCATTGGGCTAGAACATGACCTGGCTGGTCCCAACCTTGTCAAGCACTGCTGGGTGGGGTCACAGCCTCAGGTCCCCTGGCCTGGCACCAGGCGGGGGCACAGCCTGAGGTCCCCCATCAAGCCCCGCTGGGCTGGGGGCACAGGCTGAGATCCGCTGTCAAGCCCCGCCAGGAGGGGGGCACAGCCTCAGGTCCCCGGTCAAGCCCCGCTGAGCTGAGGGGCGTGACCTGAGGTCTCCCAGCCCAGCACCAAGGAGAAGGATGCACCTTGAGGTCCCCTGTCAATCCCCGCCAGGCAGTTAGTGCAGCCTCAAGTCTCCTGGCCTGGTGCCAGGGCGGGGGGCACAGCTTGAGGTCCCCCATCAAGCCCCACTGGGTGGGGAGCACACTTTGAGGTCTCCTGTCAAGCCCTGCTGGGCGGGAGGCGTGGCTTCAGGTCCCCTGGCCTGGCACTGGGGCAGGGGGCATGGTCTCAGGTGCCCTGTCAAAACCCACCGGGTGGAGGGCACAGCCTGAGGTCCCCCAGCCTGGCGCTGGGATGGGGTGAATGGTTTGAGGTCCCCTGTCAAGCCCAATGGGGGGGTTGGGGGGGCGCAGGTTCAGGTCCCTGCTGATTGCTCGTTAAGGCTCATTACAGAAACTCAGCCGCTGCTGTGGGCACAGCCATCTTGTGTTACAGAAACCCCGCCCCCCCCCTTGCCTCTGCTGTGGGCACCGCCATCTTTGTGGTGGGGTGACAGTCAATTTGCATATTCCCACTTTATTATATAGGATTCTACAGATACCATACTTTTATTTCCTCCCTTTTTCATATGTTATAGAAATTAAATATAGGCAAAGAAATGCCTCAGGGCTTATAGTAGATTGCCCTAGGAATGTTACTGTAAGTTTTATTGTTGGGAAGCACGAAAGACTTGGCTGGAAAGTTTGTAAAAAAAGACATTCTGAGAAAAGGGAAGTGTGCGGAAGGCAGCCTGCCCTGTTTATCGGAAATCTGACTTAGGCAGTGCCCCTAATTATTCCTAGACCTTCCCAAACAAGTCTGTGAACGTGCAGACCCCTGGATGTTTACTGGAATCTTTATACTTAATCTTTAGGTGTCCTTGCTTAAAAGACACTACAAACACATGTGTCCTCCCAATATTACTTACCCTACTGATTGTATCTTAAAGATAAACTTTATCTCAAACTGCTGCTACAGTAAAAGCCTAATGAGGCAGGCAATCAAGGCTATATGGTTCCTATAGCCAGGCAGTCCCTTAGCCCTCTCTTTCACAGCAAATGTTGTGTAAGAATAATCCATTCATCTGACGCTCAGGGTCTGCTGGTTAGCCCTGGCATTTTATAAAACTCATATTCTTTCAGATAAAGAAATACAATTACATAGTGAATAGATTTACCTAAACACCAAAACTGCATGTTTACATTTTCCAATTATATAAAATTTACCCATTCACTCACTCATTCATTCATTCATTATTTACTGTGTATCCATTCTGTTCCAGGCAGTGGATATTTGAAAGCGAATAAGATACTACATTCTAGTAAGAGGGTCAGGAGGAAGAAAATTAATGCAAATTAATCCATAAGCAAAAGCTTGCAATAGAATGAGAGGATGGCCAGAAAATACCTCTTTGAAGAAACTCTGCAAGTTGGTGATATAGGAGCTTTCAATACATGTCCCCTCCCAGAAATATCAATTTGAACAACTAACCACAGACAAAAATATCTTCACAAGACCTAAGATTCTAAGTGAGAGGGTACAGCACCTGTGTGAGGCAGGGAAATAAGAAAAGATGCATTGAGGTGAGTATGAAAGACAGTTTTGCATTACCTCCTTCACCCCAGAAAGCTCAGAGCAGAGAAAGGGACCCTCTCCATGGAGAAGGGAAAGTGAGGTGAGAATTGGACTTACCATGGATCCCAGCCTGACCCAGCACTAGGTGGCCCCCGTGGATCCTGTATGTAGGCACAGCCACACAGACCCAGATCTCAGCATCATGAATCCAAGCATCGTGTCTTTCTACCTGTTGACCAAGGCGCCAGACCCTCCTGCCCAAAAGCTCCAGTGGCAAGCCCACTGTAGACACCACAGATCACCCACCCAGACTCTCGAGAAGGGCTGATAGGTGAAGCGATTTTCAGTCTAAGCCATTCTGGAAAGATTAGAAGAGGTGCCTACTCCTGCAAATGTGCATACACCAATGCAAGGCCACAAGGATCATGAATAATCAAGAAAATATGACACTGTCAAAGAAAACTAATAAAGCTCCATCCAATGAGTGACCCTAAAGAAATGGATTCCTGTAAACTGTCTGACAAATAACTCAAATAATCCTCTTGTAAAAATTCAGTGAACTACAACAAAAAAGACAACCAAACAAAATTAGTAAATACAATGAATGAACAAATAAGAAGTTCAAGAACGACATAGAAATCATTTTAAAACAAGGCAAAAATCCTAGAGTTGAAGAATATAATAACCTGAACTGAAGATTTCAATACAGAGCTTTAAGATTGATTTCAGCCAAGCACAAGAAAGAATTAGTGAACTAGAAGATAGGTCATTTGAAATTATTCAGTCAGAGGAGAACAAAGAAAAAATAATGAAAAAGAGTGAAGAAAACCTACATGAATTGTAGGATGCGATTAAACAGAAATGATCTGTGCACTATTAGTGCCAGGATGATAAAAAAGCGTAGAAAGGGTCAGAACACTTATTTAAAGAAATAATGACTGAGAACTTCCCAAACCTCTGGAGAAATTTAGATATTCAAATTCATGAAGCCCATGGGTCCCCGTAATATTTCAACCTAAAATTATCTTCTCCCCGACACAATATAATTTAATAAAGATAGTAAATACACTATCTAAAAGCTCAATTTCAAAACATTAAATGTCTTAATTCACTTACCTAGAAAAGCAGACACAAGCCATACATTAGTGTATTTCTCCTGTTTAACCCTAACTAACATGAAAATTAATTTTAAATATAAGACTCTAAACACTTTCCTGGCTTATTCTTGCACAAATGAGCCACAATGTGATCGTTTGCTTAAAAATCATTTTTTCTTCAACTGTACATGAGGTAGGAGAAGGGGAAGAAAAGTAAAGCCATGGGACAGTGAGCAATGTTAGATTCACAATATACTCAGCATGTGTCCTTGGAGAAAGACTTTTCCTCTGAAGCCATGTTTCATTTGCCTGTAAAAGACTATTTCTAAAATTAAATGAAATTATGTAATTAAGCAAAAATGATATAATAAAATTGTCTAAAATCAAAGATAAAGAGAGAATTTTTAAATCAGCAAGAGAAAAATAATCTCTCACATATAAGGCTACCCTCATAAGTCTATCAGCAGATTTTTCAGCAGAAATCTGGCAGGGCAGAATGAGATGTTGTATTCAAAATACTGAAATAAAAACATTTACTTTATTCAGCAAAGATGTTATTCAGAAATAAAGGAGAGCTAAAGACTTTACTAGACAACCAAAAGGAGGAAGTTCATTGCCCTGGCTGGTGTGATTCAGTGATCAGCTCATGCACATAATGGTTGCAGGTTCAATTCCCGGGTTGGAGGTTCCCTCCCTGCCCCAGTAGGGGTGCATGTGGAAGGCAACCAGTCAATGTGTCTCTCTCACATCTATGTTTCTCTCTCACTCACACACACACACACACACACACACACACACACACACTCCTACTCCCTCAAAAAAAAAAACACTAAAGAAAGATACGAAAAATATTAAAGAAAGATACGAAAAATATTCTCGGGTGAGGATTAAAAATATAAAAGGAGGGAGTTCATTATCACTAGACCTGCCCTATAAGAAATGCTGGAAAGTTCTTCAGACCTAAAAGAAATGACGCTAACTAGCAACATATATAGGGTGACATCAGAGGAATGGCAGCATGAGAGAAACCCTCCATCTCTCCCCCTGAAACTTCAACTAGTTAATCAACTATAACCCAACAAAGGATTCCCTACTCAAGATAGACGTGCACCTGCGAGACCTGTGCATTGAAGTATCTAAGGGTGGGCAACCAGGAATAGATGAAGGGGCGAGGAGGGAAGAGAGCTCAGAACACCATGTACGCAGCCCTGCAGCTGGGGGCTGGCAACCAGCTTGGCCTGTAGACTGCGGAGGGAGTGGGGGCGGGGTAGCCCATGGTAGCAGGTGCTTCAGTGGGCAGGGAGGAACAGAGTCTTGGTGGGCTATCCGGCAGGGTGAGTGGTGCGAACAGAGGCTGAGCCAGCAGAGATGCCCAAGCAAGGACACAGCTTAGGGGTTCTGCCATGGCTGTCCGCTGTCAAGTGGTGGTGTTTCAGACAAAGAAATGGAGCCACAGAACCCTGCCACGCCTTGGACTCCCAAAACTCACCTCCAGTTGCCCTTGGTGTCCAGTGGAGGAGCACATTATCTGCAAACATAGCTATTGCAGTAGAATCACTATTACCTTCTGTGATTGATCCCCGGGTAAGGCAGGGGTGGGGAGGACCTCGCAGATGTCCAGGGCAAAATAAACCCCACACCCAGGCAGTGCAGCTGTCCTGTCTGATAGAAGCCAAGAAGGGCAGCTCTGGGAGGTAAGAGGTAAAAAAAATAAAAATAAAAATCTTGTGATTCAGCGCCACCTACTGGAAAATAATAAAAGACTTCTTAAGAGAAAGCTGCTAGAGAAAGGTAGGTAATACAACAGATGGTAGACAAAGAAAACCAGCAAATACCAATAAGCACAGAAATGAGGGAGCTAAGAAATAAAAAAAATTAAATAAAATCTCAAGAAATCTAGGTGGAATATCCCAAGAAACTAGAAACACCAATCAGAAAGGATATATGCACCCTATGTTCATAGGGGCACAATTTACAATAGCTAAGATTTGGAAGCTGCCTAAGTGCCCATCAACAGATGAGCGGATTAAAAAACTATGGTACATCTACACAATGGAATACTATGCTGTGGTAAAAAAGAAGGAATTCTTACCATCTGCAACAGCATGGATGGAACTGGAGAGCATTATGCTAAGTGAAATAAGCCAGTCAGAGAAAGATAAATATCACATGATCTCACTCATTTATGGAAAATAATGAACAACATAAACTGGTGAACAAAAACAGATCTAGAGACAGTGAAGCATCCTTCAGACCATCAAACCTCAGAGGGAAGGTAGGGAATGGTGGAGGTAAGGGGGAGAGATCAACCAAAGGACTTGTATGCATGCATATAAGCCTAACCAATGGACACAGACACCAAGGGGATGAGGGCATGAGTAGGGGGGTTGGGAAACAATGGAGAGATAAGCACACATATGAAATACCTTAATCAATAAAATAAAAATAAATCAAGGTGGAACACTTGGAAAGATGTGAAATAAATGACAGAGAATTCAAGATTGCAATTGTGAATATAATCAACCAGATGCAAAAAAAATACAGACAGAAAACATATAAAATTATAAAATACACTGAAAACGGTAATTTTATGGTCAATTTCAGAATACTTTAATACTATAATACAGTACTGAGTTAATCATTTAACGCTAGTATAAAAGATAAACAAATATATTACAGTAATATAGTTACAATAATTTGTTAATGAATACATAATATAAAGGAGGTAAATTCTAACATCAAAAACAAAATGGGGCCCAGCCAGTGTGGCTTATTGCTTGAGCATAGACTTATAAACCAGGAGGGCACGGTTCGATTCCAGATCGGGGCAAATGCCCAGGTTGTGGGCTCGATACCCAGTGGAAGGCATGAAGGAGGCAGCCAATCAATGAGTCTCATCATTGATGCTTCTATCTCTCTCTCCCTCTCCCTGCCTCTCTGCAATCAATAAAAAAATATTTTTTAAAATGGCTGAGATAAAAAATGGCAGTGGAGGAAGTGGATGCTACACTGACATGCTTCCAGGACCAAACTGGAATTACAACTAAAGTACAGAAAAAACATCTTGATTAATCAACTCAAGACTAGCTGGAGAGAATCCTGATAACCAATGGCAGAAAGAGGAGACTGCATAGAGACTGGTAGAAAGGGCAGATATATGAGAGGGCTGGCTGAGCTCCCACAAATAGCAGCTGAAGTCCTGGAGCGATATCTCAGCTGTGCGGGATTGCCACTGAGAACTCTGGGATCTAAATGCCAAGCTGGGCTCCCCAGCCAAAAGCATCAGAACTGAGAAAGGTGCCCACACAACACCTACTTGTGAAAAGCAGCAGAGTTGCTGTCTGACAGTGAGAGATGGCTGAAAATGCAGGCAACCTCTTGAAGGACCAACCCACAAAATGTCCTGTGCAGCTCACTCACCTTTGTCTCTGGCTGAGGGAGGGCAGAGTGGACACGAGCTCTGTGAGCAGAAGCCAGGGTTGGGGGATCTGGGGTTAGAGCTCATATCAGTGAATTAGAAAACAGGGTAGAAAAAAATCACTCAATCAGAGATCCAAAAAGAAAAAAACAATTTTTAAAAAGTACAACAGCTAAAGGAAGCTGTGGGACAACATGAAACATAACAATATTCCCATAATAGGTGTGCGCGATGGGGAAGAAAGTGAGCAAGGGATAGAGAACGTGTTTGAAGAAATAATGGCAGAAAACTTCCCTAACCTGGTGAAGGAAACAGTCTCACAAGGACAGGAGGCATAGATAGTCCCAAGTAAGAAGAACCCAGACAGGCCCATGCCCAGACACATCATAATTAAAATGCCAAAAATTAAAAACAAAGAGAGAATCTTAAAGGCAATAAGAGAAAAACAATTTGTTACCTACGATGGAGTTCCCATAAGGCTGTCAGCTGATTTCCCATCAGAAACTGTACAAGACAGAAGGGAATGGCAAGAAATATTCAAGGTAATGAAAAGCAAGCATCTGAAACCAAGACAATGGTATCCAGCAAGGCTATCTTTCAAAAGAGATGGTGAAATAAAGATTTCCCAGACCAAAACAAAAACAAAAACAAAAAGCTAAAGGAGTTTATCACCACCAGCACTACAAGAAATGCTAAAGAGACTGCTGTAATGAGAAGAAAAACTATATAGAGAGAGAAAAACATAGGCATACAGAATTAAAACAGTAATAAATAAGTACCTATCAATAATAACCATAAAAGTAAATGGATTAAATACTACAATCAAAAGATATAGGGAAGCTGAATGGATATGAAAACATGACCCAATTATATGCTGTCTACAACAGACCCACCTCAGGATGACTCACACAGGATGAGAGTGAAGGGATGGGAAACAATTTTCCATGCAAATGGAAACTAAAACAAAAAGCTGGGCTAGCAATACTCATACCTGACAAAATAGACTTCAAAATGAAGGCAATCACAAGAGAAAACAAAGGTCACTATATAATACTAAAGGAATCAACCCAACAAGAGGATATGACCTGGTAAACATATATGCAGCTAATATAGGAGCACCTAAACAAAATAAAAAACTTATACAAGCCTTTAGGGGAGAGATCAACAATTATACAGTCATAGTAGGGGGCTTTAACAACTCACTGACTATACTGGATAGATCTTCCAGACAAAAAATTAACAAGGAAACAGTGACTCTAAATGACACACTGGATCAGATGGATTTAACTGATATCTATAGAACATTTCACCCAAAACTGCAGAATCTACATTCTTCTCAAGTGCACATGGGTCATTCTCAAAGATAGACCACATGTGCCCTAAGTGGTTTGGCTCAGTGGATAGAGCATTGGCTTGCAGACTCAAGGGTCTCCGAATCTGGTCAAGGGCATGTACCTTGGTTGTGGGCACATCCCCAGTAGGGAGTGTGCAGAAGGCAGCTGATTGATGTTTCTCTCTCATCGATGTTTCTAACTATCCCTCTCCATTCCTCTCTGTGGAAAATCATTAAATATATTTTTTTAAAAAGATAGACCACATGTTAGGACACAAAAGAAGTCTCTACAAGTTAAAGACAATTGAAATCATATCAAGCATCTTCTCATATCACAATGGAATGAAATTAGAAATCAACTATCATAAAAACACTCAAAAACATTCAAACACATGGAGGCGAAATAGCATGTTATTAAACAATGAATAGGTTATCAATGAGATCCAGAAAGAAAACAAAAACTTCCTGGAAACAAGTGAAAATGAGCACACAACAACCCAAAACCTATGAAACACAGCAAAAGCAATCCTGAGAGGGAAGTTCATAGCACGACAGGCCTACCTCAAAAAAACAAAAACAAAAATTAATAATAAACAACTTAACCCTCCAACTTAAAGAACAGCAAGAAAAGCCCAGAGTAAGTAGAAGAAAGGAAATAATGAATATTAGGACAGAAATAAATGGCATAGAGACTAAAAAAATAGTACAAAAAATCAATGAAACCTTGAAAAGATAAACAAGATTGATGAGTCTTTAGCCAGATTAATCAAGAAACAAAGAGAATGGATCCAAATAATTAAAATCAGAAATGAAAGCAGTGAAGTAACAACTGACACCACAGAAATACAAAGGATTATAAGAAAATACTGCATACAAGTATATGCCAACAAGCTGGACAATGTGGATGAAATGGACAAATTCCTAGAAAAATACAATCTCCCAAAACTGAATCAAGAAGAATCAGAAAACCTGAACAGGTCAATAACATCTAATGAAATTGAAGCAGTAATCAAAAAACTCCCAGCAAACAAAAGCCTGGTCCAGATGGCTTCACAGGGGAGTTTTATCAAACATTCAAAGAACTAACACCTATACTCCTCAAACTATTCCAAAAAAATCCAAAAGGAAGGAATACTTCCAAGCTCTTTTTATGAGGCCAGCATTATCCTAATTCCAAAACTAGATAAAAAACACTACAAAAAAAGAGAATTACAGGCCAATATCCCTGATGAACATAGATGCTAAGATCTCCAACAAAATATTACCAAATCGGATCCAGCAATATATTAAAAAGATCAAACATCATGACCAAGTGGGATCTATTCCAGGGATGCAATGCTGGTACAATATTCACAACTCAATAAATGTGATACATCACATAAACAATTTGAACAATAAAAATCACATGATCATATCAATAACTGCAGAAAAAGCATTTAACAAAATTCTGCACCCACTTTTGATAAAAACTCTCAGCAGAGTGGGATTAGAGGGATCATATCTCAACATAATAAAGGCCATGTATGACAAACCTACAGTGAACATCATACTCAATAGGCAAAAACTGAAACCATTTCCCCTAAGAACAGGAACAAGACAGGGATGTCAGCTTTCACCACTCTTATTCAACACTAGAGGCCCAGTGCACAAAATTTGTGCATGGGAGGGGTTGGCCCACAGCCCAGCTTGTGCCCTCTCGCAATCCGGGACCCCTCGGGGGATGTCCGACTGATGATTTAGAGGTTAGAAAGAAACCTTGTGAGAGAGAAAAACAAAAGAAAACAGAGGCCACTCCAGTGAGGGTGGGTTCTTAGGAGCTAGGGTTAACTTTCTGCATGAAGATTCGCAGGCCAGGGAAGAGGGGAGGAAGAAGTGTGTGTGTGTGTGTGTGTGTGTGTGTGTGTGTGTGTGTGTAAGAGAGAGAGAGAGAGAGAGAGAGAGAGACACCCCCAAAGACTCCAGACTCTTTTGTTCTAAAACACAAAACTTTGCTTTCCCCACATTTATCACATGTCTAAACACAAACCATTGTGTACTTCAAGCAACATGTATTAGAGAAGGAGAATGCAGCCTTAAAGCCAAGGGTGAGGGTGTCAGAAGCAAGTGACCCCTCTCGTCCCCCCAGCTGAAGCTCCTTGGGGGCCTGCCTCTTTGTGAATCCATATGTATCTCTTGGCACCTGGGAGGTTAGGGAGCACAGCATTATCCTGGGAGGGGAAGGTCACAGGGACTGCACCTGTGGTACTCACCCCAAGTTTCACTTCCTCACCCTCCCAGGTTGCTTTTTACTCCACCACTGATCCAGTTAATGGGGTCGGAGGTCTGAAGCTGGACATCTCCAGGCGGAGAGCATGCTGGGGCTGGGTGGTCCAGCTCCGAGGCCCCTGTGTCCACGCCCCACCCCCACCAGCTTCCCAGCTGCGGGCAGCGGCTTGGGGTGTTCCACCCCACCGCATGCCATACTCTATCCGACTGGGTGTAGGGAGAGATTGGGTGGTTCCATGGCGGGCAGCTCTGTGGCTAGCACCTTTGAATTATGCGCCACTGGGGGGGAAAAGAAAATCCTCTCCAGAAAGAGGTTTTTTCAAAAGCCTTCAGGTACTGGGAGGTTGGCCAGCCGGGCCTTCCTTCCTCCTGCTGCAGGCAGCCGGCCCCGCCCCCCACCTGCACCCACCTTGGCCTTGCGCCACCCGCATCTGCCTCCACCCACCCCCCATTCCTTGTTCTGTGCTCCCCATTGGGTGGGCGGTGCCTGCCAGCCAGGGGGAGAGACTGGGAGGTTGGCTGGCAGGCCCCGATCAGGCAATCGGGGTGGTCAATGTGCATCATAGTGACCAGTCCGTTCTGGCCATTCGGTCACTCTGCCGTAATGGTCGCTTAGGCATTTATAGATAGATAGATAGATAGATAGATAGATAGATAGATAGATAGATAGTACTGGAAGTCCTAGCCACAGAGATCAGACAAGCAGGAGAAATAAAAGGCATCCAAATTGGAAAGGAGGAAGTAAACTCTCATTATTCACAGATGGCATGATATTGTACATAGAAAACCCTAAAGACTACACGAAAAAACTACTAGATTTAATAAATGAATTTGGCAATGTAGCAGGATACAAAATTAACACCCAAAAATTGATGGCTTATCAAAAAAGACCCACACCAAGACACATCATAATTAAAATGACAAACATTAAGGACAAAGAATCTTTTTTTTAAAATATATTTTATTGATTTATTACAGAGAGGAAGGGAGAGGGATAGAGAGTTAGAAACATCGATGAGAGAGAAACATCGACCAGCTGCCTCCTGCACACCTCCTATTGGGGATGTGCCCGCAACCAAGGTACATACCCTTGACCGGAATGGAACCTGGGACCTTTCAGTCTGCAGGCCAACGCTCTATCCACTGAGCCAAACCGGTTAGGGCAGGACAAAGAATCTTTAAAGGCAGCAAGAGAGAGACAGAAAGTTACCTATAAAGGAATTGCCATAGATTGTCAGCTTTCTCAATAGAAACACTTCAGGCCAGAAGGAATTGGCATGGCATATTCAAAGTAATGAAAAGCAAGGACCTGAATCCAGACTACTCCATCCAGCAAGGTTACCATTTAAAATTGAAGGTAAGCCTTGACCAGTTTGACTCAGTGGATAGAGCATCGGCCTGCGGACTGAAGGGTCCCAGGTTCGATTCTGGTCAAGGGCATGTACCTTGGTTGTGGGCACATCCCCAGTAGGGAGGGTGCAGGAGGCAGCTGATCAATGTTTCTCTTTCATCTATGTTTCTAACTCTCTATCCCTCTCCCTTCCTCTCTGTAAAAAAAATCAATAAAATATATTTTAAAAATAAATAAATAAAAATAAAATTGAAGGTGAAATAAAGACCTTCCCGGGGTGTGGGGGGAGCTAAAGGAGTACATTACCACTAAACCAGCATTACAATAAATGTTAAAGGGACTTCTTTAAGAAGAAGAAATTGAGAGAGGAGGGAACAGGTATAAAGAAAAAATGGCAATAAATAAGTACCTATCAATAATAACCTTAATGTAAATTGACTAAATGCTCCAATCAAACTATATAGAATAGCTGAATGGATATATATATGCTGTCTACAAGAGACCCATCTCAGAACAAAAGATTCCCACAGATTAAAAGTGAAGAGATGGAAACTGTGCTGAAGGCGGGGAGGTGGGTGTAGCCCCCCTGACCTGGGCCTATTAGAATTGAGGATCTGTGGAGACTGGAGAGGCTGCAGATCTGTAGGTGAGACAGGAGGGCCTGGGACTGAGAGAGGAGGCCCTGAGGGCACTGGCTATGGACACTGTAGAGTGGGTGCAGCAGTGGAAGCCTGGGGCTGAAGTCCCTCCATAGAGTAGCACTAGCACCCAACCACAGTGCAGTCTGGGAAGTTCCTCCTGACCAGGGGGAAGGGCCATGCAGTGGAGCTCAGGGCCAGCCTACATTGGAAGGATCTGAAGGACACACCCAACATTGAATCTGGAGGACCCTTTATTTCTTGGAGGAACTCATGGGAAAATCCAGGAAGAAGGATCAACCCTGCACACCTGAAACACAGGGAAGGTACCCTCTTTCCCACCAGCAAAACAGCTGCTTCTGACCTGACCTGCAGCAACCAGAGGCAAAGGGTAACAGCCCAGGGCGGGAAATCTGTGCCCCTGCAGGTGAAACAGAGGAGGTACCAGCAAACCAGGCAGAGCTGAAGCATTAGAAGAAGGGCAGGGCCCTGCCTTCTACAAGCTACTGACACCATCCCAATAGGAGTATGATCAATCCATCCTGGGCCCGACCAGGATACCCCCGCAGAACCCATGGGGGAATGAAGTACAGCTCAGTACAGGGACAATCAAGTGGTGAGACTCAAGGTAGACCCAGCCTCTGGGCTAAGGAGTCCCCACCTGCTGGACTACTTGGGGCTTCAACCACTCAGACCTCAGTCAGCTTCCCCAAGACCAGAAAGGGACAGTGACACAGTGACCTGCACCAGAGAAGCTGCCATGAGGCCCAGGATAGTCACACCAAAGACCAGATTCAACAACATCAGAGCAAAATCCAGCGAGCCCCACAAAGCGTGCACCCAAATGTTTCTGAGTGTGTGGGTGTGCATGGTTTTGGTTTTTTGAGGTGTGTGTGTGTGGTTTTTTATTTTTTGTTTTTCCCCCTTTTTCTTTCTTCTGTTTTATCTTGCATATCTCTAATTTCTCTCTTTCCTTTTATTCTAGTCTACTTTTAACTATTCTTATTAATTTTTCTTATTTTATTTAGTTTTTTTCTTTTCTCTCATTTTTTTCCATTTTACTTTTCCTAGTTACCTCCTGGTTCATAGGTCAACACTCAACCAATGAGCCACACTGGCCAGCAGGGATGTCCACTTTCAACACTTCTATTCAACATAGTTTGGAAGTCCCAGCCACAGACATTGGTTAATAAAATTACATGGGTTTCAAATGTGCAATTCCATGGTACATCATCGGTATATTGCTTTGTGTACCCACCACCCAAAGTCAAATCTTCTTTTGTCACCATATATTTAACCCCTTTGACCTTTTACTACCTCCCACCGCTTTCCCTCTGGGGGATTGTGAAAATTAATAGTTGTTCTCTCTTACCTCTTCTCTCCCTCCTTGCAGGGCAAAGACCTGATAGCTATTCTCTCTTCTCCTGGAGAAGTGCCTCATTGGCAGCACCCAGCTAGCTCCATCCCCTCCTCTCCTCTCTTGACTCTTTCTCCCTTTTTCTCCCTTCCTCTCTCTCTAAAATAAATAAATGATAATAAATTTTTAAAAGTGCATTTGTAATAATAAAGGGTGTTTCCCTATGGATCCATCCTTCTCCTTCTCCAGTGAGCAGGAAGCAGCCAATTCATGAAACCTAAATTGTAAAACTTAGATAATGGAAAATGAGAAACTTGAGAATCATAGCCTGCTGTGAAATTTGCAAGGTTCAGAGGACCAAATTTACCCCTCTCTTTTTCTCAATCATTGGTCCTTCAAGTGTGGCAAGTATTCTTTTCTTGGGGGGAGAAAGATGTGTGTAGCATTTAGTTCAAGAAACACAAAACCAAGGCTAATGTGTATGAATGTTCAGATTGTGCACTGATTGAGGATGCCACTTCTAAGGGAGCACATACTGACTTATTTGAGAGTAAGAAGGTGATTCTGAGAATCTTAGCTGGGTCTTACAGTAGACCCCAAATCCATCAGAGAGAGCCAAACCTTCAGAAATTCATACCAAATGAGTTCATGCATACACTCAGAAGAAGATGCAATCATATACTTGCATGCACACACACTTGTAAATGGCTGTGCCATGACCAAACTTCTCCCAGCATTCACTGAAGTGTTTTTCTCCCACACCCAGTTCACTGAGAGTCCTGATTCCTGTTCCCCAGTCTCACTCTGATCAGATCCCACCTCATAAGGGATCTGATCAATGCCCTGGCATTTGCAGTGTGCATGAATGAACAAGAGTATGTAGTGAAGCCAGTTCAGCTGCCGGCCAGGGCTCTGGAAAAATCCTTGGACAGAGCTGTTCATATTGTATAATGATATACTAAGTTGTCATTTTTTACTTAAGAGAAAGGAGTGCTCTTTAAGAATCTACCCAAAGGACAGTGGGCTATGTATAGCCATCCCTGCACAGATCTGTGTCCGAGTACTTGCTGAGCACTTATTGTGTTCTGTGGGGTCTCAGATAGAGACTTAAACTTTCTGATCCTCAGCTGTGTCACCTGTAAAATGGGTATGAACACAGTTCCCTTCCCATAGGTTTGTGAGCATTAAGGGAGGTGAGTGTGTAACGCTTTTAGCACAGAGCTGACACCAAGTACTTGCTCAATAAATAATAGCTGTTCCTATTATTATTATCATCATTCACGGTATAGTGTAAGGTTTCGCTTTATCTCACTCCAACTCTGAAGGATCTATCTCTAGGACGGTGGACAGACAGCCCATCTGTTTCTTCTTACTCTCTAATCCACCTTGCACCTTCTTTTCCTCCACCCCACCCCCATCCTTAGCACCGCCCCTCCAGGCCCCGCCCTCCCATTTGCTCCTCCCACTAGCCCTGCCCTGTGGCAGCTCTAGCTCAGCGTGGCAGGAAGCTCATGGTGTAGTTCCGTGGGATGGTGGCAAAGCCCACATGTTTCGGGGACACGTCGATATCCTTGGGTGTCTGCGGGGACTTGAAGCGGAAGTTCTGCATGGTGGTGGTGAGTAAGAGAAAGAGCTCCATTCTAGCCAGGCCTTCTCCAAAACAGTACCGCTTTCCTGGCAAGATAGGGTGGGAAGGGCGGAGGTGAGGCCCACTCTCACTGCCACCTCTTCCCTCTCCCCATCTCCAGCTGCATTCTCCCCGGGGAGGAGGGGACGGAATACCGTGGCCTGTAGATTTTCAGAGAAGTCTCTAATCCTGTCTGAGCCTCAGTTTCCCTTGTACATGGGATGGGGGTGAGCCATAGTAGGCTGTAGCAATGGGAATTTTAGATGACCCTTCCCCCTAAACATACACATATGGCTGCTGTGCTATCATCTCCTTAGGCGTCTGAAGAATTCAAGTGACCTTGGGCAAATCTCTGACTCATTCTGGGTCTTGATTTTTCCCATCTCTGAAGTAGGTACTATCACCCCTTTCCTTTTGCCTGAGTTTTGGTAGGTGTTAGTTAAGAGGGTTACAGTTGGTTGGCTGCAGGGTAGATAATAAGAGGGACTTGCAAGCTGGAGAAAGCTACTAGGCTACATCTCAGAGAGGGGAACTGGGATGAAGGAGGCCCCTGTTGGTGTGACGGGTGGCTTGCTAACAGACAGTGGTCTCTTACCAATGGAAAATGGCACAAAAGCATCGTTCTTCTTAAACTGCCCTTTCTCATCTAGGAAATGCTGAGGGTTGAAATCTCCAGGTTTGGAGAAGAACTTGGGGTCTCTTAGCACGGAGCCCAGCATAGGAAACACTTCAGTGCCCTGGTGGGGAGGAGGAAGGATTGACAAGGTGAAGGGGGAATGGGTATGCAGAGAGCATATGGGGTCAGAGGGGGAATGTGGGTGCTCTGGGTGAGGAGAAATGGGAGTCAGGGTCCTCTCTGAGGGAGGAGCTTTGAGGGATGTGCCATTTCTGTCCCTGAGACAGGATTTTTGGGGGAGTATAGGGTCTGTGTCTCCTGAAGCAGAAGCTTTGGGGTACATGCAGTTCATGTCACTAGAGGCAGGATGTTTGGGGGACATGGGGTTCATATTCCCTGAGGTCTTGGGGAGATACGGGATTCAGGTGTCTCTGAGTGGGAAGGTTGAAGGGACATGTGATTGGGGAAGTCTTTGATTGAGGGAGGGGGACAAGGGCTGGGAAGCTTCTAAGGAGGATGGGGTGCTGGGTCACAGGGTGCAGGTTGGAGGTCCCTCTAGGCTGGGCAAGGGCAGCACCTTAGGGAGGAGAAAGTTCCGAAACTTGGTGTCCTTGGTGACTCTGCGGGCCAGGCCCATGGGGATCATGTCTCCGAATCTCTGGATCTCGTGGATCACCGCCTCTGTGTAGGGCATCTTGGCCCGGTCTTCAAACTTGGGCTGACGGTTTTTGCCAACCACCCGGTCAATCTCCTCATGGACCTTGGCTGTGGGATAAGGGGGAATATGTTTAGGTAGCTAGGGGTCTCGGGGCAGGAATGATAGCCCAAATATGTACAACTGGATGGATATATGATCATTCGAAACAGAAGTTGGTCTAAGCATTGTTGGGGCAGGGTCGTGTTAACCTGGTTGTGCCAGAATCATGGGGGAAGCTGCGAGGGAGGAGTCTTGGGGGATGGTCTGGAGCGGCAGGTAGTGGGCACTTCGTGGAGCTATTTAACAATCAGTTCAGATATTTTCAATATGTTAACAGCTAATGAAACTTGGCTGGTCCCTATTAGCTGAATATCATCACCCAGTCTCTGGATAGCAGGGTGTGTCTGAGGGCCCAGAAATTTGAAAGAGGTGGGGACATTGCAGCGGGCTCAGAGGAATTTTGAGGGTCTGTGGCCCTCACTTCCCCGCCCCCTGCAGCCTTACCCTCCACATCTGGGTGCTTCATGAGCAACAGGAAACCATAACGCAGGGTCGTGCTGACCGTCTCGGTGCCCGCAAAGAAAAGGTTCAGCGTGGTCATTACCAGGTTCTTCATGTGGAACTCGGAGTTGGGGTGCTTTTGCTCCTGCAGAGAGAGAGCTTCAGGCCAAGCCCACTCCCCCAGGCTCTCAGGGCCCTTCTGGGGTTTTTCCTCTGGACCCACTTCTTATAGATCCGGACCAAAGGTGGGAAGAGGGACCCTAGTTCTGCCAGGCCTTTTCCAGGCTGGTGGCTCTACCCAAATATTCTTCTCACTCTCCTTATGCAGCTGACTATCTGTTCTTTAATTACCCACTTAGTTGTTGCTTTCTAATTATAGAAATATTTAGAAATGAAGGAATAGAGACAGTGAGCGAGAGAGACCATGATGGAATGCATCAGAGAGCGTGGAAGAGAGACATTTTCTGAGGCACAGACCAGATTTTAAGCAACAGCATCCTATTCCTTCACTGAAAATCTTGAAGCTTCCTATGGAGCATCCACTCCCTGATCCTTTCACCTTGAACTTCAGACTCTATAAAGCCCTTCCAGTTAGGAGTGGGGACCCTCCAATGTCACATAGTAAAGCAAGGTCACCTGTCCACACAGGTGTGTCTGATAACCAAGGAATGAAAGGTAAGAGCATGGTGGCTAAAAGCACCAGCCTTGGAGTCTGAGAGACCAGAGTGGGAGCTAGGTGTGTGACTTCAGGCACGGCACTTATACTCTCTGGGCCTCATGTCCTCATTTGTAACATCGGAGTCATAGTAGAACCTTCTCCAAGAGCTGGTGTGAGTGTTAAATAGGTGAATACCGTAAAGTTCTTAAAATAGTGCCTGGTGCACGGCAGTGCTATAGATGTGGTTATTATCATGATTTGCACACACACGTCCTGCCCATGGGTAAAGGCTCAGTGGAGAGAACAGTGAATTATAATTGGGATTCTGAGGGTTATGATGGGGGTCATCTGAATGAGCCGCTGTTCTCCCCCGCCTGGTTTTCCTCTGCTAGTCTTTGGTCTTCTTTGCCCTGGCTGCTGGCATGTACCTCCTGCATGCGGATGAGGAAGGAGTCAATAAAGTCCCGAGGGGAGTTGGGATCCAGTGTACGTTGGTTCTGCTCCACCTTCTTGGCTATGAAGTCCTCCAGCCCCTGGAGCTCCTTAAATGCCTGCTGCTGTGGCCCCGGCAGGTGTTTCATCACTGAGGAGAACATCTCATAGAGCTGAGGGGGGAGAAGGAAAGGGAAGGACAGCTGTCGGTGGACGTCACCTGAAGGGAGTGGGCCTATCTCGGGGCAAAGGAGTCACCGGTAAAAGCACCTGTGCAGGTGTTTAGGCTTTTAGATGGGGCTGGATGGAAACAGATATCTAAGCTTTCATGCAAGATCAGCGTGAGAGCTCCTGTCCACGGATTTAGAGGAGATGGACTGAGACACATCCAGATTTCCTTCCTTCCCTTTCTTTTTTTGTAAGGGGACTATCAGCTGAGACAACCAGGTATTGGAGACTGGGTATTGGGCCCCTGCCCTGAGTTCCTGTGCAACTGTTCAGTTGTCCAAAGGAGAAGGCTGGTTTTGAGGGGACCCTGGTCTGGAGGAGGATAGGAGCTTGGGGTAACTATGTCCCTGAAAGGGAGATGGTGGCTGGTTGTGCTAGGGCCACAGTAGAGCCAGGTTGGGATCAGTCACCTGCCCTGTAGGTGTAGCTGTGAACTGGAAGCTTCCCTGCATCATGCGCAGCAGTGAAAGGAACTCTTTGTCCTCGTAGTCAAAGCGGTCCCCAAAGACAATGGAGCTGATGACATTGGAGACAGTTCGGCTCAGGAAGAAGGTGGGATCAATGAAGGCACCTGGGGAGGGGGGGCGGGGGAGGCGGAGGGACGGGGGAGAGTCAACTTGGCGGTCGGATGCCAGTCTGAGAATTCCAGGAACGCCTTCCCCCAACCTAGTTCCCCTCCCAGGCCAGGACTCCCGTTTTCCTCCTCTGCTCTCTGGGTTGCCAGGCTCACCTCGCGTGCCACGAAAGGCCTCGAGGAGGAAGCCCGCTTCCTCCTGGATGCGCTCCTCGATGCCGCGCTTGCCCACGCCGAAGTCCCGCAGCGTGCTGATGGAGAAGCGCCGGAGTTGCTTGGCGCGCTCCCCGTTGCTGAATGCCACGCCTGGGGAGGGAATGTAGGAGTGGGGAGTGGCCAGAGAGGGGCGGGGTCAGAGGGAGGTGGGGAGAGAGAGAGAGAGACAGAGAGACAGAGAGACAGAGAGACAGAGAGACAGAGAGAGAGAACACTCAGAGTCAGAGAAATACAGAAAGAGAAAGAGACCAAGTTGGAAGAAAATTAGAAGAAAAGGGGCAACACGGATGTACAGAGAAACAGAGATACAGAGACACTCACATGAAGAGAAATAGGAGGGAAGGAGGGGAAGTGAGATATGTGGAGATCTGGGAAGTGGGAGTAAAAATTGAGAAGGATTCTAAGACTGACCTGGAGAAGAGAGAAAAACATATACAGAGAAACAGAGAGGGCCTGGAAGAGAGAAGAGGCTTTTATCAGGAGGCGGAGGCATGAGGATTGTGAAGCAGAAAAAAATGTGAGATTCTAAGACAAAGGAAAAGAGAGGCAAGGAGAGAGAGAGAGAAACAGGGGGAGGCACAGAGCTGAGAAGAAGAAAAAGACAAATGACACATGGAGACAGAGGACCAGGGTTCCAAAGCAAAAATCCCAAGAGCATCTAAGAGATACAGAGAAAGAAGAGCCATCTAGTGAGAGAGAACCGAGAGATGGGACAGAGAGAAGCAGGGAGACGCAGAAACACTAAGACAAGTTAGAGGGGACACAGGGATAAACAGAACGGGACAGAGGAGACCGAGGAAGGGCTCTGCCTCAGCCTTGAGTGGGTGGTGAGTTGGGAGAAGAATGCTGGGACACTGAGGCCTTCAAGTCTGCTTGACCACATTCCCCCTCCCAGAGTCCCCCTCACCATAGCCTTTGAAGAGCCAGTCAAAGGTGGCCTGCTCGCCTCGCCCACTGAATTCCTCAGCCTGGTCCACCAGAGCCTCCTTTACAGCCTCATGTCCACACAGCACCACGATCCTCCGAGTGCCCAGGTGGATGGTGAACACGGGACCGTAGCACTTGCTGATCTGATGGAGAGGCGTGGGAGTGGGTGAGAGGGAGCAGCCCCAACTCTGAACTGACTCTGTACCCAGACCTCACAGACTGGGATACACTTTGCCTGAGTTCTGACAGTCAAGGAACTGGACATCCCAAGATCTGGTCTTTCCTGGCTAGAACCCCAGTACTAAACCTTCAAAACTCCCCCCTCTTGCCCTGGCTGGTGTGGCTCGGTTGCTTGAGCATCGCCCCATGCACCGAGAGGTTACCAGCTTGATTCCCTGATTCTGATCAGGGCACATGCCCACGTTTTAGACTCCAATGATGTTTCTCTCTCTTTCTCCCTCTCCCTCTCTCTCTGGAATCAATAAAAACATATATTTTAAAAACAACCTCCTCCTTCCTAAGATTTCAGTCCAACCTTGCCAATCCCCTGCCACAAAGTCTCAGCCAGACTGGGCAGGCCCCCAACCCCACCCTAACACCCATTTCCCTGCCTCATGACACCTTCATGAGGGAGTTGTACATCTGCTCTGTGTTCAGCTGCAAGTAGTTCCCGATGAAGGGCAGCGCTCGGGGACCAGGAGGCAGCTTTCCCCAGAACTTCCTTTGCCGCCAGACAGACATCAAGACCATTATTGTCAGGCAGGACAGCAAAGCCACCAGAAGCAGTCCTGAGGCCAGCATGGTGGCACTGAGAGTGAGAGTCACAAGGTGATGGCTGGGACGGCTTGTCTTTATACTACCTGGGAGAGAGGGGCGGCCTTTGGTCCTGCTTATGTAACTGTCTCATTTCACCTCCCAGTTACACACACCCCCCACCATGCTCCCGCCTAGCTTGGGATACAGCCAGCAATGGAGGAGGGAGGGACTCCAGGGCAGATGAACAAGTCTGAATTTGTGGCTTCTCCTGAGGGACTAGTACAGGACTGTGGACTTGGTGGGAGTGGGGGAGATAGTAGACAAATTTCAGAGCTGAAGATTCTGGAATATTGACATGTGTAAGCCCCTGAGCTTGGGATTTGGGGTCTCAGAGTGAGAAAGAACATCAAAGTTGTGGAGTTTGGGGTCTTGAGAGAGAAGAATAAAAGATTTAAGGGTATTGGAATAAGACAGACTACGTGGCTGTGGATTTGGGGATCTTTTGCTGAGGAGGGATGTAGGTTTAAAGGTCTCGGGACTGGAGATTCCAGAGAATGGATTTGAAGGTCTTGAGGTAAGAAGCACCCCAGCAGTGGATGTGGACTTCCTGGGGGAAGAAATATGTGAGGAGTCCAGCTGGACCATGGAGTCACCTCCTGACCCAGATGCTGACCTGCTTTTGTTTTGGACATAATACCACCTCTTGATGCCCAGAATCCTCATTGGCACCTCAAAGCGGAGTCAAGATGGCATGCCACAGGACTGCCCATTCCTGGTTGGGAAAGGGAGAGACAACCAGAGCCACATCTCAGTGGAACTTTCCACAGAACTGGAAAAGAGTAACTCATGGTCTCATTGACAGAGGGATGGGCCAGGACTTGGCAAATAGTAATGACAACTGCAATACAGTACGAAAAAATCGCAACTGTCTGCAGGGTTATAATTTACAGAGAGCCACAGTGACTCCCTGCCCAGATCCTTAGGGAAACCCACCAAGTTGATTCCATCATTTCTATTGTTATTATTATTATTTATTTATTTATGCTTCCCATTTTATATAGGGGTAAGATGAGGGCAGAGAATAGAGAGTGGGCAGGGAACACATATGTCTCTCCTGCTCTCTACTTTTATTCCCCCTTTCTGAGATTGAGTTTGCCACCAGTGCAAAGGTTATATTTGAGGGTGTGTGTATTTTCGAGGTGATTCCTGGCTCAGCAAGGCTGCCATTAGCAGGCAGAGGGAACCAAAACAGGAGAAATTTGAGTAAGCTTCAGTGTTGGGAACAGAAATGGGCCCTGAGATACTGATTGGGCGGGGGTAAGTGCAGAAAGGATGAGTGACTCTGCTGTCCTCTCCTCACTGGCATTCTTTCTTAATAATGAGGACAGTTTCCCCTTGGTGAGCACTAATTGTGGAGGTTGACTCTGTATGCAGGATCTTATGGAATCTTTATAAGAATGGGCTGGGTCGTTATCATTCTTACTTTGCAGTTAAAACCAAGACTCCATAAAGCCACTTGCTGGAGGTCACAAGTAAAAAGTGATGAAGCTGGGCTTTGAATCCTCTCTCCTGCTTTCTCCATTGACTGGCCTAGCCCACCCTGGGGGCCAAGTGGAGACCAAGTTTAGCAGCAGGTGGGTTCTGAGATTGGCATTGGCATTGGCAGGTTCTGCTATTGGCATCAGGTAGCCCTGGGACAGAGGGCCATCACATTGGGATTGAGCTTGTTTCCAGGTAGACACTAGGATTGAAAATGAGTTGACACTGAACTTGAGACCAGGAGAGCAGTAGTAGAGCACCACTGGTGTTGAGAGGGCTCTGAGAGTAGACCCAAGTGGCCATTGAGGCTGGCTTCCAGAAGGCATAGGGTGGCACCATGTGGGCTCTGAGGTTGATCCCAGCAGGCTCCAGCATGTGCACCAGATGAGCACTGAGATTGGTCCTATGTAGGCCTGAGAGGGGCCCCTGATGGCCACTGGGCAGGATCCCACGTTTGGACCATCCTGCTCAGGTGCCACCTCTAATCTCAGGTGAGTGCAAGTGGGTGAGGCTGGCACTCTGAGGATGGGCATGCTGCTCAAAGCATTGTAGGCCCCTGAGCTATGAGACCTGTAGGGAGGGAACAAAGGGTGGAGAACAAAACAGAGAGAGGAAAGCTGTTTGTTGGTTTTGGAGGGGGAAAGAAAAGGGAAGGAGGATTCGCATGGGTTTCCCTAATCTTTTTTTTCTTTTTGACCTTTTTACAAAATGAGGTAACATTGGTTAACAACATTATATAATTGAATGTGTGTAGCATTGTAATTTGATATCAATATACTGGATTGCATTCTTACCAACAAAAGTCTAGTTTCCTTTCTTGCACCTGGGCTGGCCTCAAGCCTGGGCCCCGCCTTTCCCCCCTTGTTCCTTGAGAAGGAAGCAGGTAGGACTTTGAGGAGTTTGTTTCCCTATGAAGTTGGCAACAGGAAGGGCCCTGAATGTTTAGACAAACAGCTGGGTGGGGAGGGTGTGAGGGGTCAAGACTGGGAAAAGTACTTGAGGTCACGTCTCTGACCCTGGAACATGGAGTGAGAGATCAGTGTCTGACATCACAGGCCTTACCTCCCAGAGGCAGGACACGTGCCGGTGTGCGGTGGCCAGGATAGGCTTCGGAAGAGACCTGGTGCTGAATCCAGGAAAATCTCTTCCCCTCACTGGGCCTCAGTTTTCCTTTCTGGATGGATGGGACAATGGTTAAGAACAAGATTGAGACATGGATCCTAACCTTATCCTTTCTTCAATGTGTGACCTTGAATGGGTAACCTAACCTTTCTGAGCCTATGCTGCCAATAACAGTACCCAACCCTTTGGCATTTTGGTGAGGAGTCGATGGGTTAAATTGTGTGATATACATAGCAGTAAACACTCAATAAATATTAGCTGTTCTTGCTATTAATCCATGGAGGGAAAGAGATAGAAGAGAGGTTCACTAAATCCCCTTCTGGCTTTTACATTTTCAGGTCTAAAGTTCCCACAGCTTTTCCTTTGGGAAAGGAGGAAGAGAGAGAAAGTTTTGGGGAACCTCCTTCCCTATTTCTTCCTCCATGCAGCCAAGTCTGAATAAGAACCTGATCTTCTGGGTGGCCTCGGGGAGAGATGGTGGATTAAGCAGTTTCTGAAGAGGGTGGGTCAGGGCTAGAGCCTCGGGATGTTCTGGGTGGGCATGGAGCCCTGCACAGGACGTTCCTCTCTGTCCTCCTCTATCTCAATCCCCTTGTCTCTGACTTTCTCTTTCTCCTTCCCTGTAAGTCAGCCTGCCCCTTAGCCCTGTGTGTGTTCCTGGATCTGGATCTCTTCGTATTTGTGTCATTTTATCCAGTGGGTTCTCCTAGATGCCTCTGCCATGTTTATCCTTATTTATACACCTGCATATGTGTATCATTCTGGGTACATGCTTGGGGTGTCTGTGAATGTGTGTGTGCGTGTATGCGTCAGTTTGTCCATGTTGATAAATTCATGCCCACACCTGTCTTTGGGGGTTGGGGGGGTTGGTGCATAAATTGGTATCCATACCTGTTTATGCTCATATTTGCATATCTGGGTGCATAATAGGGTATGTGTGTGTCCTTGCCAGTGTGCCTGAGTGCATGCTGATCTCTGTGTCTGTCTGTAGGTAGCATGAGTACATGCTTTGGGATATGCTTGTTGGGTGACGTCTACATGTGTGTCTCTGTATCCAACCTGATGTTTTGATATCTGTATATACATATGTATAACAGCTGACTATATATGAGTGTGTGGATGTGTTTGTGTGCATTCTGGTATAGTATGTAGGCACGTGGGCCACACTATATACACATGAGCATCTGAGATTGACTTGTGCCTATCTATGTTTGAAATCAATCACAGCCCAGCTCCACGTCCCTTCTTAAAAAAATAAGTAGTTCCCTTATTTTTTCAGAGTATTTACCTCCCTCCATTTTCAAGGGTCACACTAAGTAGAAAAAGCCTCCACAAGACAGGTGTGTCTTGAGAGCATTTCAAGGTAGCTCATTCTCATTGGATAAACTTAAATATCCTCTCTGAAAATTCTCTTTCTCATGGTTACCCCACACACACACACACACGCACACCACACATACACACACACATCAGACTTGTAAGCCACTCAACAAATTTAGCAGCCATTGAACCAGTGCTCACTGAACCAGTAGTTTTTCCAGGCTTTGCTAGATGAGACTGAGAACACAGGGGTGATCAAGACAGTCCTGAGCCCTAAACTCATGGGGCTTTCACTCCAGAGGGAGACAGATCAGTAACAAGAAAGTGACAGCTCAGAATGAACAGTGCAGGGAGGAGAAGGCACAGGCAGGGGGGTCATAGCCAGAACGGGGATCCCACGGAGCTGTAGGAGCCCAGAAATGGCACCTGGTCAACTTTGTAGGTTCAGGGTAAGCCCTTATAGGGCTAAGAAGGATTTTCCATGGAAGGATAGGGAGTGTTGTGAGGGAGAATTGCAGGCAGAGGAATAAGCTTGTATAAAGGTGAGAGCCCCAAAGCTTGTATAAAGGTGAGTGCTCCTAGAGTGTAGAGATCTGGGGCTGTGTTCACCCATGAAACTGGAGCCATCAGCAGGAGTCAGGCCATATGGAGCCTTATGCAACTTGTTGGGGAGTTTGGATTCTATCTAGAAGCAAAAGGAAGCCACAAAGGGTTTTGTTCTGTTTTGTTTTGTGTGTGTGTGTATGTATGTGTATATATGTATTTTAAATGTTACATATGTCTCCTTTTTCCCCAATTGCCCCCCCCGCCACTCCCACCTGAGAGGGCAAGCCCCCACCGCCCCAGTGTCTGTGTCCATTGGTTATGCTAATATGCATGCACACAAGTCCTTTGGTTGATCTCTAACCCCTGCCTTCTCTCTGAGGTTGAATGGTCTGTTCAGTGCTACCTTGTCTCTGGATCTATTTTTGTTCATCAGTTTATGTTGATCATTATATCCCATATATGAGTGAGATCATGTGATATTTATCTTTCTCCAACTGGCTTATTTCGCTTAGCATAATGCTCTTCAGTTCCATCCATGCTGTTGCAAATGGTAAAAGTTCTTTCATTTTTATAGAAGTGTAGTATTCCATTGTGTAGATGTACCACAGTTTCTTTAATCCACTCATCTGCTGATGGGCACTTAGGCTGTTTCCAGATCTTAGCTATGGTAAATTGTGCTGCTATGAACATAGGAGTACATATATCCTTTCTGATTGTTATTTCTGGTTTCTTGGGATATATTCCTAGAAGTGGGATTACTGGGTCAAATGGGAGTTCCATTTTTAACTTTTTGAGAAAACTCCATACTATTTTCCACAGTGGCTGCACCAGTCTGCATTCCCACCAGCAGTGCACAAGGGTTCCTTTTTTTCTACATCCTTGCCAGCACTTGTCATTTGTTGATTTGTTGATGATAGCCGTTCTGACAGGTGTGAGATGGTACCGCATTGTCATTTTGATTTGCATCTCTCAGATGGTTAGTGACTTTGAGCATCTATTTATATAAAAACCCTGGGTGTAATGTCACGACCGAGGCTCGACCAACTGGAAGTAAGTCAGTCCTGCAGGGGTCGTCTTGGAAATGGCTGCACCCTCCCCGAGCTGTTTCCGGTAAGGGCGAGGTTTGAGGCAGGAACCGGCCCTCAGAGCGTGGAGGCATATCTTTATAAAGTTTTAATACATTATATTAGAGGTCTTGGTAGTACTGTTTACCCACAGCGTCTACAGGAATTGCTGCAAATTTACTTCTCGGTGGAAGCACCTTTCATTTCCAATATAAATTACCCATTCCACTAAATGAAACTTCAATTTCTAAACTCGATATAAAGAGTGAAGTTGTGCCGAACCGGTTTGGCTCAGTGGATAGAGTGTCAGCCTGCGGGCTGAAGGGTCCCAGGTTCGATTCTGGTCAAGGGCATGTACCTTGGTTGTGGGCACATCCCCAGTGGGGGGTGTGCAGGAGGCAGCTGATCGATATCTCTCATCGATGTTTCTAACTCTCTATCCCTCTCCCTTCTTCTCTGTAAAAAATCAATAAAATATATTTTTTTTAAAAAACTGCAAAAAAAAAAAAAGAGTGAAATTGCTAAAACTATTAAAAAGGCCCAACTTCTCATTATTGATGAATGCACCATGGCATCCAGTCATGCTATAAACGCCATAGACAGATTACTAAGAGAAATTTTAATGTTGTATTTGGTGGGAAAGTTCTCCTTCTTGGAGAGGATTTTCGACAGTGTCTCAGTGTTGTACTGCATGCTATGCGATGGGCCATAGTACAAACAAGTTTAAAGTACTGCCATGTGGCACTCAGCCGACGCACCAACGCGGAACGCACCGTCCCGCTGCAGTGTCCGCTGCTGCCCCTGAGGATCGAGGAGAACCCACAGGAACCAAAAATGCTGAAACCAATCAATGTCCGAGTCACCACCATGGATGCGGAGCTGGAGTTCCCCATCCAGCCGAACACGACCGGAAAGCAGCTTTTTGATCAGGTGGTGATGCCGATGGGCCTGCGGAAAGTGTGGTACTTCGGCCTCCAGTACGTAGATAATAGAGGATTTCCTACCTGGTTGAAACTTGATAAAAAGGTGTCGGCCCAAGAGGTCAGGAAGGAGAATCCCCTGCAGTTCAAGTTCAGGGCCAAGTTCTACCCCGAGGACGTGCCTGAGGAGCTCATCCCGGACATCACGCGGAAGCGCTTCTTCCTCCAAGTGAAGGAGGGCATTCTGAGCGATGAGATCTACTGCCCTCCCGAGACCGCGGTGCTCCTCCGCTCCTACGCTGTGCAGGCCAAGTTGGGAGACTACAACAAAGAATTGCACAAGTCCGGGTACCTCGGCTCCCAGCGGCTGATCCCCCAGAGAGTCATGGACCAGCATGAGCTCACCAGGGACCAGTGGGAGGACCGGATCCAGGTGTGGCACACCGAGCACCGCGGGATGCTCAAAGACAGCGCCATGCTAGAGGACCTGAAGATCGCCCAGGACCTGGAAATGTACGGGATCAACTATTTTGAGATAAAAAAATAAGAAAGGAACAAACCTGTGGCTTGGAGTGGATGCCCTGGGACTAAATATTTATGAGAAAGATGATAAGTTGACCCCAAAGATTGGCTTCCTTTGGAGTGAGATCAGGAACATCTCTTTCAATGACAAGAAGTTTGTCATCAAGCCCATCGACTTCGTCTTCTACGCCCCCCGCCTGCGCATCAACAAGCATCCTGGACGACCACCATGAGGAGAAGCGGGTCACCAAGGCGGAGAAGAACCTGCACGTGCAGCAGCAGCTGATGACTCTGTCCAGCGAGCTGTCCCAGGCCAGAGACGAGAACAAGAGGACCCACAAAGACATCATCCACTACGAGAACAGGAGGCAAGGCCGCGACAAGTACAAGACGCTGCGGCAGATCCGGCAGGACAACACCAAGCAGCACATCGACGAGTTCGAGGCCGTGTGGGCCTGGCGGTCGCACGCAGACTCTGAAACTCGTATTTGTAGTTTTCTAATCTAGACCCTCCTCGTACCCAGTTCCTTTAAAGAGAGTAGCTGTTTCAGCAGGAAGATTCCGGGGCACGGACTGGGGAGGCTTCCCTGGTTACTTCCATTTGTATCATAGTGCCAAACAGCCTGATTTTCACTATTATTATTGAATCACTTCCTAACTGTGCTGGGAGCAGGGCCGATCGAATCAAGGAAAGGGCCGCTGCATGCCTGCGGGGCAGCTCCGTGCTGGCGTGTGTGTGTGTGTGTGTGTGTGTGTGTGTGTGTGGTGTCCTTACAGCACCCACAGTGGCTCCAGTCCGTGCCATATTCCTTCTGTATTTGAAATTAGCTCAGATTGATTAATTGCACTTGATTTCTGTGAAGGATGCATCTCTGTATTTATGTTTTTGAGGCTTGCAAACTGGTCGAAAGCACTCACACACGTGCACACACACTGACTTCCTCCCTTGGGAGGCAGTCCTCGCTCATTCCGCATAAATAGCACGGAGGACACACGCTTAGATAAGTTCTGGTTTTAACAATTAGAGACTCCATGATTGGACTCTCACACCTGATTAATAATGATCAGCTATAGAGTATAATATTTATATATAAGCAATAATATGGTTGTGTAACATTAGTTAAAAGGGGATAACTTTGTTCTGTATATTTTGTTACCTTTTACAGAATAATAAAAAAGGACATGAAAACCAAAAAAAATAAAATTAAAAATAAAGTACTGCAATGTTTGGGGATGTTTCAGAAAGTTGTCTCTTACAACAAATATGAGATCAGAGGATTCTGCTTATAGTGGATGGTTAGTAAAACTTGGAGATGGC
Organism: Myotis lucifugus; assembly: GCF_000147115.1. Classification (NCBI taxonomy): domain Eukaryota; kingdom Metazoa; phylum Chordata; class Mammalia; order Chiroptera; family Vespertilionidae; genus Myotis; species Myotis lucifugus. The sequence continues at coordinate 213,620 of NW_005871469.1, read as the reverse complement.
AAACTTGATAGCAGTTTTCATTTAGGAATGGGTATTATTGAAATCCCCTGTGAAATGATTTGTAATGGATCTATTATTGAAGCTACCTTTGGAAATACTATATATCTATAGATAATATTAAAAATCTATAGATAATATTAAAAATATATCTAATCGTGCAATTCTTTGTCCAAAAAAATGAGCACGTTCAAAAAGTAAATGAAGAAATTTTGGATATACTCGATGGAGATTTTCACACATATTTGAGTGATGATTCCATTGATTCCACAGATGATGCTGAAAAGGAAAATTTTCCCATCGAATTTCTTAATAGTATTACTTCTTCGGGAATGCCGTGTCATAAATTAAAATTGAAAATGGGTGCAATCATCATGCTATTAAAAAATCTTAATAGTAAATGGGGTCTTTGTAATGGTACCAGATTTATTTTCAAAAGATTATGACCTTGCCCTGGCCGGTTTGGCTCAGTGGATAGAGCGTCGGCCTGGGGACTGAAGGGTCCCAGGTTCAATTCCGGTCAGGGGCATGTACCTTGGTTGCGGGCACATCCCCAGTGGGGGGTGTGCAGGAGGCGACTGATCTCACTCATTCATGGATAATAAAGACCATCATAAGCTTATGAACAAAAATAGATACAGAGGCAGAGCTGCCTCAAACAGACTGTCAAACTGCAGCAGGAAGGCCAGGGAGGGTAGGGGGGCAAAAGGGGGGGGGAGTAAGAGATCAACCAAAGGACTTATATGCATGCATATAATCATAACCAATGGACATAAGACACTGGGGGGTAGGGGAGGCAAGAGGATTGTCAAGGGCGGGGGGGAAAAGGACACATATGTAATACCCTTTGTAATACTTTAAGCAATAAAAAAATAAAATAAAAAATAAAATAAATAAATAAAATATTTCTGCTAATTAATTCCCTTTTAATGTGCATGAATTTCATGCACGGGGCTACTAGTGTTTTCATATGTCTCTCGGCCTTCTGTATGTCCTTTTTCAAGCTATATTACAAAGCCACTGTTCTCAAAACTCCCTGGTACTGGCACAAGAGCAGACATATAGACCAATGGAATAGAATAGAGAACTCAGAAATTGACCCAAGCCACTATGCTCAATTAATATTTGACAAAGGAGGCAAGAGCATACAATGGAATCAAGACAGTCTCTTCAATAAATGGTCTTGGGAAAATTGGACAGATACATGCAAAAAAATGAAACTAGACCACCAACTTACACCATACACAAAAATAAACTCAAAATGGATAAAGGACTTAAACATAAGACAGGAAACCATAAAAATCTTAGAGGAATCCACAGGCAGCAAAATCTCAGACCTATGCCGAAGCAATATCTTCACTGATACAACTCCTAGGGCAATGGAAACTAAATAGAAAATAGACAAATGGGACTACATCAAGATGTTTCACATTTTTGATGTTGTATAGTATGTTGTGTTATGCTGGCAGAAGCCTCATACATCTGGTGTTTACTGCATCTCTTGATCACATCAATTTCCTTTGTGCTTGATTTAATTTTCTGTTGTTTTGTACAGTAACATGCTGTGCATGGTTGTAGCTTAGGAATAGTAGGCTGTACCATAGATCCTAGTTGTGTAGAAGGCTAGACAGAAATATTCAACCTTTTTTATTTCATGGCACACATAAACTAATCACTAAAATTCTCTGGCACACCAAAAAACATGTTATACTTTTTGCTAATCTCACAAAACATAGATATAATTTTAATTCATTCACACTGGATAGCTACTGCTGTGTTGGCTGTTGTCTATTTATTTGACAATATAAGGGAAAAGAGGTCAGTACCCCTAACTAAAGAGTCAGGTACTGCATGTTTTAAAAATTCTTGCGGCACACCAGTTGAAAATCACTGGGCTAGACCATCTAGGTTTGTGTAAGTGCCCTCTATGATATTTGCACAACAAGATTGTCTAATGATACATTTCTCAGAACGTGTCCCCATCATTAAGTGGTGTATGACTGGATTACTATTGTTATTCTCATTTTGCAGGTGAGGACATTCAGTCCCAGAGTCATTGAGTGACATACTCACAAATCACACAACTGAAAAGCAGCGGTGCCAAGACTTGGAACAGATCTATTGGACTCTTTCCTGCCTAGTCTACAAACAGGCACACACACAAAAATGTCAAGGGTGAAGTAATTAAACCGCCAGAGCCCTGTGTTTCATAAGACACCACAGTTATTGAGTTTCAAACATTTATCAGATTTGTGTTGATAGCTTGAGTTCCAGTTCTGGTAGCTTCCCACAGGCCAGGGGTAGGAGTGGGAGGGTATCAGGAAACCCCAAAACCCAAAACCACATGACTTGTTTCATAACAAACACATTAATATCAAGTGCCCATTCAGACTGTAACCATCCACGTGCACCATCTTTAGGGAGGAGGCTGAAGACCTTTGACAATCTTCCATGTATGGCATAACGATACACAAAACTTTGGAACCACAGTCTCTGTACCAAAGACTTGAAATACTAGTCATTATACATAGAATTTTAAAATGTCTTAATAAAAAAGGTCTTTAAAATAAAAAATGTTCTACTTTGGCTGGTGTGCTCAGTTGGTTGAGCATCATTCCCATGCACCAAAAGGTCTCCAGTTCAATTTCCATTCAGGGCACATACCCAGGTTTCTGGTTCGATCCCAATCAATGTTTCTCTCTCACATCAATGTTTCTCTCTCACATCAATGTTTCTCTCTCCTTCTCTAAAATCAATAAAAAACAATCCTCACTCTCATCCATTGCTGGGGGACTATGAATTGGTACAACCTCTGAGTGTGGTTTGACAATATCAGCCAAAAGGATAAGGAAATGTGTCATTTGACTCAGCAATTTCACAGCTAATAATTTAGCCTACACAGGTACTCAACCGTGTGCAAAATGACCTATGTGCAAGCTTTTTGCTGCTGCTTTGTTTAATAGTGAAACATCGGAAATAACCCAAATGTTCATCATTAGATGATTGACTAATAAAGTGTGGTACATCCATGCAATGGAATGCTGTGCAGTCAGGATCCCAGCAGGAGAGGTAAGTCACACACAAATAGGGTAATTGAGAAGTTAATGAAACGACCACTTACAAAGTTGAGGGAGGGAAATCCAATGAGGGATGGGAAACACCTGTAAACTAGCCACAGTAAGGCTCCCTGGATCCCTGTCCCTGAAGGAGGGAGCAATTCCTGGAATGGAGACACCTGTACATACAACAGGAGTCACGGCCAAAGCAAGTTACATGACCAAGCAAACCAGTGGGGGAAAGGGAAGTGTAAACTTGTCCTAAGAGAAGGACCGTGAGAGGGAAGGGAATATTTTGAAAATACAGTCATCCCTCCGTATCCATAAGTTCTGGATTTCCCTCCCTCAACTTTGTAAGTGGTCTTTTCATTAACTTCTCAATTATCCTATTTGCGTGTGACTTACCTTTCCTGCTGGGATCCTGACTGGCACGGCATTCCATTGTATGGATGTACCACATTTTATTAGTCGTCCCTCCGTATCCATAAGTTCTGTATCCATGGATTCAACCAACTCGATTGGTTGTGGAACCCAGGGATACAGAGGGCCAACTAAAGGACTTGAGCCCCCTCAGATTTCAGTAACTGCAGGGGGTCTGGAACCAATTCCTCCTGGATACCAAGGAATGACTGATATATTCTCCTAGACTTCCAAAACCTCAGACTTCCAAAAGCTCTCCTACCCCCACATGAATAAAGTCTGTTAGACAATAAAATCAAAGAGAGACAAGAGCAAAGAGATTGAGAAAAACAAAATCCTAAAGATATTGTTTAAAGCCTGAATCCAGCATAGCTGCCTCTTGACCTGCCCCAAAGCTCCTAAAAATATATTCTCATTCTCACCTAAACTCTCTTAGTTTGAGTTAGATGTCCACCCCTTGTAACAAAAGTCTTTTTTTAACATGTTTTTATTGATTTTTAGAGAGAAAGAGAAAGAAACATCAATGAGAGAGAAACATTATGGATTGGCTGCCTCCTGTACACCCCCTCCTGGGAACTGAGCCTGCAACCAGGGCCTGTGCCCTGACTGGGAATCGAACTGCAGTCTCTTGGTTCCCAGACTGATGCTCAACCACTGAGCCACACCGGCCGGTCTGCAACAAAAGCCTTAATCCCGGATCTTTGTCGGGAAAGCCTTTCTCAAGCTCTGTTACACTCTCCCACCAGTCTTGAGTGCTGACTCTACCAACATTTGAAAATCTCAACTGATGAACTCTCCCAAAAGAAGCAACTGTCTTCGCTAAGAGACAGAAGCCAATAGCATCATATTTTCTTAACATTTTATTATGACAATTTGGAAATATACAGAATAGTTTAAAGAATTGTACAATAAGACACCACCTAGATTCTACAATTAGTGTTATTCTACTTTCTTTATCACAAATCTATTCTTCCATCCATCCATCAAGTCATCTGGTTTGTTTGTTTGTTTGTTTGTTTGTTTGAGGGGGGAGGGGTTTAATCTTCACCAGAGGATATTTTTTCGTTGATTTTTAGGGAGAGTGGAAGAGAGAGGAAAAGACAGAGAGAAACATCAATGTGAGAGAAACACATCGATTGGTTGCCTCCTGAATGAGCCCCGACCTGGGTCTGGCCAGGGAGGAGCCTGCAACCAAGGTATGTGCCCTTGACTGGAATCAAACCCGAGACCCTTCTGTCTTCAGGCCGACGCTCTATCCACTGAGCCAAACCGGCTAGACTCTAACCGCTACAGCATCTGTTTTTTTATGTATTTCGAAATAAGTGGCAGACATCAGGTGCACTTCATCCCTTAACAATGCACAGCATCATTTTGTAATTCTTCATAAAGAGACATCCATGAGACTTAGAAACAAATTTTATTACTAGAACTAGAGGCCCAGTGCATGAAAATTCATGCACTGGAGGGGGGGGTCCTCAGCCAGGCCTTCCCCCCCTCACAGTCCGGGAGCCTTCAGGGGCGGGAGGCGACCTGGCAATCAGGGGAAGGCAACACCCCGTCATACCTCTACTGCTGCCACTGTCGGCAGTGCAAGCCTCAGTCGGCCCTGGTTACCTGAGCCTTGGGCAGCCCTGGGCAGCTGAGCAGTCACCATCCAAGGCTTGCCTGTGCTTTGGGCCAGCCCTGGGCAGCTGGGGGGCTGAAGGGATTGGGGTCCTCTGGAGGCAGGCACACAGAGCGGCCTTGCCTCATGCCTGCTGCCCCAGCGAGGCTGAAGGGACTGGGCGCCACCATCTTGTGGCTGTGGGCGCCACCATCTTTGAAGGCAGAGCGGTCAATTAGCATATTCCCTCCTTATTGGCTGTGGGTGCTGCCATCGTTAAGGATGGGGCAGTCAATTAGCATATTCCCTCCTTATTGGCTGTGGGTGCCGCCAACTTTTGCATCAGTGTGGGGGTCAATTAGCATATTCCCTCTTTATTAGATAGGATAATAATCTGAGAATCTCAGACTCCCCAAATCTTAGAATCAGGAACACCCCAAAATTTAGAATCCAAGATCTTCTGCATTTATCTTTACAGATGACATCACAGCTTCTCTGTGGCTACAAATCTATTGTATAAAGGTGAAGTTTCTTTTCACCAGGCATCACAAATCATTTTTACTCATAGCTTGTGAGGAAGAGGCTAGCTGGGGGCAGCTTGGCTCCTCCAGGTTTGAGGTTGGTTCACTGCCACACACACACACACACACACACACACACACAGATGACAGAGATGAGGGGGTGAAGTTAATCCCCATAATCCCAAAGCTAACAGAGAACATGGGTGTGACTGCAAATAGTGCCAGAGTCCATGAGAGGAGTCACCTTTCATCCACCAACATTATTCCCAGATCTTACTTGTCCAAACCTGTGCTGATCACCCGACTCCAGACTTTGGAAGGGCCACTCCCCAACTAACAACTAAGCACAGCTCAGCTCTCAGCTGAGATCGGGCACCTGGGGTTTAGGAGAGGCAGGGGTGAGGGAAGGCAAGGGTATAGGGTTCTTGCCCAGGCTTTGTTACCAGCCCCTGTGTAATCTTGGGGATGATGATGGCCACAGCTCCCTCCTTTGCAAGTCTGCTGTAAAAACTAAAGTGTGACCAGATGGCTAAAAGCTTGAAACTGCCAATGGCTACAAGTACTGTTTAAGCACCTTTAATTTTTCAATTGACTGAATCCTTGCAATAACCCTCAGAGTTAGATGCTGCTATTATCCTCAATGTATGGATGAGTAAACTGAGAGAAATTAAGTAACTCTCCCAGTTACTTAATTAATTAATGCTTGAAGTCAAGACACAGGCTTCCTGCCTGGCCAGTGTGGCTCAATGGTTGAGCATCAACCTATGTACCAGAAGGCCGAGGTTCAATTCCCGATCAGGTGAGGTGTCTTGTTTTTTTAAGTACTGGAGTGAGAGGAGGGTGGGCACGGACCACTTTCAATACAACTGCAGGCTACAGTATCATGGCAAACCAGAACCCCTCTCACCAAGAATATGAAAACCAAGTGTTGGATTTAGCTGAGCATTCCAGAAGACACAACTGGTGGAATCGTGTTTGAGGCCACAGTCTGGACCGATGGTAGAAAAATACTCAGCAGCCGCTCAGATTGTAATGGGCAGAGTGACATACTGGTTTGCAGGATTTTTGTTTCAGAAAATTGGAAAATGTGCAGCAACCGCAGTAGGTGGTGGTGGTCTTCTCCTTCGGATTGCTAGTCACAGCGACTATGTGCAGATCAATGAAAAAAAAAGTGTAAACAAAGCAATGACAGATTAAGAAACAAGCAAATAAGGCAGAACCCAAAATCAACAACATAATTAAAGAGGCAACAGAATTTGTCAAACAGAACATTGTGATATTCAATGGGTGTGGGAGGCTTTTTGCTAGGCCTCGCATCATAAGGATTTGAATGTTCTACCTGTGAGAAAAGAAGCGGTGGCCACAAGGTAATCTCTCAACATTACATGCCACCTGACTCTCTATGGCCACAAGAAACAGCTGGCAGGACAATATCAAACACAACTCAGTGTTTTGCCATCTGAAGGTTGGCAAACTAGCATCTGCTGTAAAACAACCCAGATGGTATGTGTGCCATAGTACCCTGAGCAAAGCATGGCTTTCAGTTATTTAAATCAGAGGTCCTTCGTTGTGCTTTATAATATAGTGCCAATAATTAAAATTTTGTATTATAGCTTCAACATTAGGGCTGACTTTTTTAAAAAGATATGTTTGCAATAAACTGAAGAACTGCAATGCCCTTTTATAGAAGGACTTAGAAATAGTAGAATTATTAAAGCTATTAAACATATTTAATACCTATTTTTAGGTTGTTTTTCCCTGCAATTCTTTTTTTAATGTATTTTTATTGATTTCAAAGAGGAAGAGAGAGGGATAGAGAGATAGAAACATCAATGATGAGAGAGAATCATTGATTGGTTGTCTCTTGCACGCCCCCTACTGGGCATGTACCCTTGACCGGAATCAAACCTGGGACCCTTCAGTCTTCAGGCTGATGCTCCATCCACTGAACCAAACCTGCTAGGACACCCTGCAATTCTTACTTTCCTTATATAATAATTGTATAAATAGTTTCAAAGAAGACTCTTCTAAGAAAATTTTAAAGCTCTTTTTCTTGGCTTCTGGTCAAGATGGTGTCATAGATAAATGCAATATTCACTGCCTCCCACAACCACAGCAAAATTTACAAATAAAGCCCACCTGGTGTGGCTCAATGGTTGAGTGTCAACCTATGAACCCGGAGGTCATGATTCAATTCCCAGTCAGGGCACATGCCTGGGTTGGGGGCTCAACCCCCAGTGGGAGACGTGCAGGAGCAACCAATCAATGATTCTCTTGCATCATTGATGTTTCTATCGCTCCCTCTCTCTTCCTCTCTGAAATCAATAAAAATATAATGGAAAAAATTTACAACTAAAATACAAAACAACCATCATTCAAAACCAACTGAAATCTAGCTGAACAGAAGTCCTACAACTAGGGAATTAAAGAAGCACATTGAGCCTGGTAGGAGGGGTCGAGACATGGGTGGAATTCTGGCCCTTAGTGGTCTGATGCCCACGTGTGGCCATTTAAAATCAGGAGAGATATCTTGGCTGTGGGTGTTTCCCAGAAGAGCAAGGGGTCCCTGTCTGATACCAGGCTCCCAGCCCATGGTTCCAGTGTCAGGAAGAGAAGTGCCCATACCTTTAGGCTGTAAAAACCAGCAGGGATTGTGGCTGAATGATACAGAGGCTGCTGGAGACCCAGGCAGTTCCTCTTAAAGGGCCCACTCCTGGACTTGCTCCCTCTGAGCTCCAACACTGAGGCAGCAGCTTGAAAGGAACCTGGGATATTCAGAGAGAAACTAACTTGTCTGGAATCAGGGCGAGAGCTGGAGGGGCAGCTGTCTCTCAGAAGTGCTGGCAGAGGCCAGTGTTCCCTTTGATGAGACCTCCCTGCCATAGAACTGACAGGCTGTGCTATATCTGAATCTCCATTAACCTGGCTCACACTTTTCACCCCACCCTGGTGATTCCTAAAACCCCACTCCTCCCTATTTACAGGCTCATCCAAGCCATTTCCAGTGGCTTTTCCATACTGGCCTCTCTTGCCTCATGCTTTGGACTTTCCTAAAATCTCTCAAACAAGCAGCAGCTGGCATCAGCATGCTCCATACTTCTCAATAAGTAGCCCCAAGCTCAGCACTAGCCACAGCCCACCATGGTTCACAGCTTGGCCTCTCCTGGGCACCTCCAAGCTCAATACAAGTAGCAGCCATCTGCAGATTGCTTTGTAGCTCATGCTGGATGGCCTACGCAGGGCACAGGCAGAGGTTGACTTTGCACCTCCTGGGAAGCCCCTGAGCCAGTGCACCTGGTGGTCCATTTTGACCATGCTGGATTACAACCCTACGACCTCCACAAGTGACAAACTCAAGGGACAGACATGGTGAGCACCAAAGCCCCACTGAAGCAAGTCCTGTTCCATAGGGGTGTCTCCTGCACAGCAGCTCTTCAGTTGTAGTCACAGCCATTCCTCACAATCTATCGGCCTGGAGTCAATCCTTCCTGGTGATACCAACATAAATTAAGGCTCAACTACAATAGGACAGTGTGCACAGCTCACACAGGTGTACACCTAGAGTGCCCAGCTCAGGTGACTGGGGAGGCTGAGCCACTGGGCTCTATAGGACACCTACTACACAAAGTGACTCTATCAAGTATTGGAGACATAGCAGATCTACATAAGACATAGAAACAAACACAGGGAAGCAGCCAAAATGCAGACAGAGAAACTTGTCACAAATGAAAGAACAGAAAAAATCTCCAGAAAAAGAACTAAATGAAATGGAAGCATGAAAACTACCAGATACAATGGTTCAAAACAATGGTTATAAGGTTGCTCAAGGATCTTAATGAGAGCTTCAAGGAATTTAGAATTTCAAGGAAAAAGTACAAGTCAGAAATGAAGCACACACTAACTGAAATAAAGAATAATTTACAGGGGTTCAACAGTACAGTAGAGGATGCCGTATACCTGAAACTAATATAAATAAGATCGAATATCAACTGTAGTAGAAAAATAAAAGCAAACAAAAAAGTTTAAGGCTGAGTATTTAGAGGATGCAGGTAAAGCAGACTGTTGAGTGAAGTGTCTAAATGTGAAAATAAGAAAACTGAAAAGTGTCCTGGCTAGTTCGTTTTATTTTGGTTAGGGTACCTACCCAGGTTGCAGGTTAGATCCCCAGTCGGGGCATGTGTGGGAGGCAACTAATTGATGTTTCTCTCTCACATCGATGTTTCTCTCTCACTTCCTCTCTCTAAAAAAAAAAAATTTTAGGAAACTGAAAATTAATGAGCCTAGCATCTAATATAGGAGAATAAAAAATAAAAATAAAAAAACAGAGTGAGCCCTTTCCGCCGGATAGTTGCTGCCATCATGGACATGAGTCGTGTGCAGCCTATCAAGCTATCCAGGGTCACCCAGGTACTGGGCAGGACCAGTTGTTCCATCATCCAAAATGTAAAAGGCCTCGTGCGTGAGGGCAACATGATCACTCTATTGGAGTCAGAGCGAGGAACGAGGAGGCTGTACTGAATGTGTGTCTGGGTCCTGGCTGTCTGGGTGAACCACATGGCCCATGGGGAAGATGTTCCACTGTTAATAAAGTGTTTATGTAAAAAAAAAAAAAAAAAAAAGTTACTCCTTAAAAAGAAGGGTCTTGGGTTCAATTCCCGGTCAAGAGCATGTACCTGGGTTGCTGGCTCAGTTCTGGCCCCGGTACAGGTTCCAGAGGCAACCAATCCTATGTCTCTCTCACGTCTGTTTTGAAAGGTTAACATGGGTAGTGTGCGGGCAGGCTAAATAGCCATCTTGGACAGTAGATTAACAAAAATTAAATTTATTTAAGGAAAGGGGATGAGAGATGGGATATCCAAAGGGAAGGGCTGCACAGCACTGGGCCAAGGGGACATTGGGTGGATGATGGCAGCACCCAGGGGATGGAGTTCCATCCTTATATGCAGTCACAGGTGGGAAGCTCTTGTCCTCAGTGGGTCTGGGGAATGAGCTGGCGAGCTTGGAATATGGGTGAAATGTGAATGTGCGATCAGGCGTTTTTAGAACAGTTTTATTCCTTGAATGGTCTCATTCCTGGTGTCCAGCAAGTTTTCCTAATCTTTGTCCTCCTATGGCGGGAAGCTTACAGACACTGTTAAGGATTACATTGCCCTATAGTCCTAACAGATGTTTCTCTCACTCTCTCCTCCTCCTCCTCCTCCTCCTCCTTCTCCTCCTCCTCCTCCTCCTCCTCTTCCTCCTCTCCTCCTCCTCCTCCTCCCTTCCATTCTCTCCAAAAATCAATGGAAAAAATATCCTTGTGAGGACTAACCAAAAAAGGTAAAGTTAAAGAAATAATAAATGTAATAGTATAAATGAATGAAACATAAAACAGCAAAACACAGTAGGTAGACTATGAAAACAAAAACTTATTCTTTGAGAAGGAAAAATAACTTTAAGTTCCTGTAATATTTGTGATAAGCAGAATTCTAAAGATACCCCACATGACCCATGCCCTTGTATAATCCCCTTCCCCTGAGTGGGGGTGGGACATGTGAATGTAATAAGATATACTCCCATGACTATGTGACATATGACAAAAGGGATTTTGCAGATGTAATTAGAGACCCAAATCAATTAGTTTTGAGTTAATCCCAAGTGAAGTCATCCTAAGAGGGACTGACCAATCAGGTAAGTGCTTAAAAGGAACTGAGCCCTTCCAACAAAGGATTAGACTTAATAGTAAACCAATAGAAAAAAAGATATTAAGACCATTAGGACCCCCTGGACCACTGGGGCTGGACCCCAGCAAGGCAGTTCCCAGAGGAGGAGATTAAATGGCCGCTATGCACAGGAAATGTTCAACTCAGTAGCCATTTGGAGAAAAGTAAATAAAAATGAGATATAATTTCACACTCATCAGATTAGCAAAATTTTATAATTGATAGGATCAAGTATTGGAGGACAACAGAGAAATCTTTGTGCATTGTCGGTGGGAACATAAATTAGTTCAACTACTTTGCCGAGCAGTTTGGCAATACCTATCAAGTTGAAGCTGCACATACGTGTGACCCAGCAATTCCACTTCTAGCATCGCCCCTAGAAAAATTCTCACAGCCAGAATGTCAGCTCCATGAGAGCAGGAAATATTTTTCTGTTTCATTCTTTGCTGTATTCCCAGTGCCTATTGTTAGCTGGCCCTCGATTGACATTTGTTGACCTCATTAACGAATGCATTAAAAGCATGGTCATGTTAAGAAAGATTCATCTGGCCCCATGGAGGAGGTAAGGACTAGAGGCAAACGAGGAGGTGTGCAATGAGGCAGTGGTTCAGGTGGAGAGTGACAGCATCTTGATCACAGAGCCCCGTTCAGACAGAGTGGCCGTCCCTCCCCTATTGCACCTGTCACTTGTTACCCAGTAAACTCCTCTCCTCTGTCCACAGACAAGCTGAAGGTGTCTGCCTCAGCTCTCAGCCACGAGCTTCTTCAGCTTGCCTTTACTCGCCAACGGAGAGTTACCACTGTGTGCAATGAGACCCATTGCTCAACAACCCTGTTCAGGGGACCTAGGAAACAAAATCTGCGCTCCTCAGACTGGCAGTCACAGCCCTTTAATACCCAAGTCCCACCTCCTCCCCCCCCACCCCACCCCCACCCCGGACTTAAATGCCCCTGGGGGCCTGACAGGTCACCAGCAAGTGCTTTGGGCTGGGAGGGGGACTGGGACTGAGAGCCGATGCCCGGTCTAAAATGGACAGCCACGCCCTAACCAGTGTGGCTCAGTGGACAGAGCCGGCCCACGGACTGAAGGGTCCTGGGGTTCGATTCTGGTCAAGGGCATGTACCTTGGTTGCGGACTCGATCCCCAGTAGGGGGCGTACAGCAGGCAACTGATCCATGTTTGTCTTATCGATGTTTCTAACTCTCTATCCCTCCCCCTTCCTCTCTGTAAAATCAATAAAATATATTTTTTTAAAAATAAAATAAAATGGACAGCCACTATCAGGTCCAGCAGACACCAGCCACAGACTTGGACAGTCCTCCTGGCCCTGGTTGTTGTCTCTCTTGTGGTTCACCAGGCCCCTTCTCTGTCTTTCACTCCCACCTCTGGAATCTTCCACCTCCAGGAGCTTGCGTGTTTGACTGTTCCACTTGTGAGATAACTCCCTTCCTGGTGTCTCCCAGCTGTGCTTCCCTCATTGCTGCCCCTCCCTCCAGGCCGTTCTGTGGTGTTCCTGTACTTGTACCCGGGCCCCAGGTACTTTCTCCTATACAAGCTGCCTTTCCTCGCAGTCCTTCAGTAATACCTCCTGACTGTCATCTGACGTGCCACTGAGGTGGAATATCTGGAACTGTTTGATTCCCCTGCGACTTTCTTCCAAGTGTACCCCCCTCCCAATTTCTCCTTTGCTTATTCGTCTCCAATGCAGCCACTATGCTGACTCTAGGAAAACTGCTTAATGGTGTGTAAGAGGAGGTTCCTCTCCTGCTCCACTCAAATCCCCAGCTCCTTAGGTCTAACTGTCTTCACTTCATCAGCTCCCCTACCTCCACTTCCAGCCTCAGGTCAACTCTCCAGGTCTGTGGTTGAGTAAGGAAGCCACATCCCCGATGCCCTCAACCCTTCGCATGTCAGAGCAAGCAGCTCTGAGTCCCTCGGAGAAGGGAGAAGGGAATGGGGGATGAGTGTCCTTTGCTGCAGGGAGCTCCTTATGTCCAGGACAGGGGAGGAGAGAGGACCACTATGGATCCCAGCATGCAGACACATAGAAAGTAGACTCAGGAAAGGATTTGGTGGACATGGGGTAATTTCTTCTCTCTCAGTTCTGCAGAAATCCAGGCAATAGTCTTAATGGTGTGGGTTGGGGATTCTCGGGTTCTAGAATGCAATGATTCTAACCTCTTCTAAACCTTTCATGCCCGGCTGGTGTGGCTAGTGGTTGAGTGTTGACCTATGAACCAGGAGGTCACAGTTCGATTCCCAGTCAGGGCACATGCCTGGGGCATGATCCCCAGTGAGGAGTGTGCAGGAGGCAGCCAATCAGTGATTCTCTCTCATCATTGATGTTTCTGTCTTTCTCTCCCTCTCCCTTCTTCTTTGAAATCAATAAAAAAAATATATTTTTAAAAAAGTGTCAAGGTCTGCCCTAACCAGTTTGGCTCAGTGGATAGAGCGTCGGCCTGTGGACTGAAAGGTCCCGGGTTTGATTCCGGTCAAGGGCATGTACCTTGGTTTCGGGCACATCCCTAGTAGGGGGTGTGCAGGAGGCAGCTGATCGATGTGTCTCTCTCATCAATGTTTCTAACTCTCTATCCCTCTCCCTTCCTCTCTGTAAAAATCAATAAAATATTTTTTTAAAAGTATCAAGGTCACTAGTCAATAATATTGTAACAACTATGTAGGTGCCAGGTGGGTACTAGACTTATTGGGGTGATCACTTTCTAAATTACATGAATGTCTAATCACTATAATATACACCCGAAACTAATATAATACTGTGTGTCAACTGTAATTGAAAAGTAAGAAATTTTTGTGTGTCAAATTCATGAAAAAATGGAGGCATTGTCCCAAATTGGAGGAACTTTAGAAAGGACAAAAACTAAATACAATATGGGAGACTGGCTGGCATCCTAGAATAGAAAAGGACACTAGAGAAGAACTGGTGAAATCTAAATAAAGTCTGCAGTTTATTAATAATGTTGTACCAATGTTAAGTTCTTGGTTTCGATCATTGTACCGGTAACGCCAGTTGTTATCATCAAGGGAAGCTGAGCAAAGAGTAAACAAAATCTCTCTGTGCTATCTGCAACACCAGTCAAGGCTCCAAATGTGTGATTTTTTAAAGACTTTTCAAATATCTTCCATGTCTCATCCTCCTCTGTATCTTTCCATTGCATGAAAGCTTTTAATCAAACAACGAAAAGGACTCCCAAAAGCCCTTACCATCATCCCTCATTAATTACCCCAAACCACAACTCTTCTGTGTCGTGTACATGGACCATCCTTCACTACACTCCTCACTTATAACTTTCCCCTGAAATCCCTTCAGGGTGTGTTGGCCTGTAGACAGGATGCAACAGGGACTTCTGTAACCTCTTAGAACCCCCCAGCTTGTACTAGGTCAACCTCTAATTTCATTTTCAGCTTTAGGGAGCGGTCACACGGAGATAGGTGGGCAAGGCGTAAGACACCCCCACACCAAGTCTTCACCTTTCAACATGTGAATATGTGTGTGAATTTGTCAAAATCTCCACTTTTACCATAATCTTTCCCTGGGCTCCTACAGCAAAAGAAACTGCGATGGGCAATAGTAAGGATTTCTGAAATCCTCTAAAATCTGCCACA
>NW_005871469.1:188440-196966 GCF_000147115.1 Myotis lucifugus | reverse complement strand
GTTTGTTAGGTAATTTTAGATTGCAAAGGGCCAGGTCATTCATATGCAAAAGTCTCTGCACACAGCTTGGGTGGGGCGGGGTCTCAGGGAATCAACAGGACAGAGCAAACAGCTATGGCTGATCCTCAGTCCTGCCCTAAGAGGTCCCCGGTCTCAGTGTCCTGGTAATCGCTGCAAGCACCTCTGAGAGAAAGCTGCCCTCGAGTTCTGCCCGCTGCCAGACAGTCCAGTTTCTCCCCGTATGAGTCTGGGTCCCCAGAGACTCGCCCGGAACTGGAGTTCAGAGCCGTCGGGAGCTTGTGCCTCCCTCCCGATTGCAAAAGACATCGGCATCCTCCGTTGCCAGCCCCTTGCCGCTCGCGCTCGAGCCTCCATACCTCTGCACTTTACTTCCGCACCTCCTCTGAGTCTCAGTGTGCTTTCCTCTTTCCTTCTAGTTGTAGAATTTCCACTCAGCCAGCTTTCCTGTGGTTCTGGATGATGTCTGTTTTGTCTTTTATTTGTATTTTTGAAGTGGTTGTGCAAGGCAGCAATTTCAGGTGTTTACCTATGCCGCCATCTTGGTTTCTCAGCTTGAGGAATTTTTACATCTCTATGCACCCTATAACAATTACCCAGATTAAGATATAAAACATGTTCAACCCCCAGAAAGTTTCCTTATGCCCCTTCCCAGTCAACCCCCACAAAGTAGCTACTATTTGACCTTTAATCACCTTACATTCACTTTGTTCTTGAACTTCAAGTAAATGGAATTAAACAGTATGTTTTCTTTTTAATCTGGTCAAGGACATTTGAAAGTCCTTAAAATTCCAGTCCCCATAAGACTCCAGACTTCTTTATGTTTATTTTAAAATATTTTTTATTTTTTAATTACAATTGACATACAATATTATATTAGTTTCAGGCGTACAGTATAATGATTAAACACTTATATAACTTGTGAGGTGATCACCTCAGTAAATCTAGTACCCACCTGGCACTATACGTAGTTGTTATAACATTATTGACTATATTCCCTATGCTGTACTTTATGTCCCTGTGACTATTTTTATACCTGCCAATTTGTACTTTTTAATCCCTTACCCTTTTTCACCCATCCCCACAAATCCCCTCCCATCTGGCAACCCTCAAAATGTCCTCTGTATCTATGAGTTTGTTTCTGTTTTCTTTATTCGTTTTATTTTTTAGATTCCATATACATGGTATTTGTCTGTCTCTGACTCTTTTCATTTAGCAGTAGAGGCCCGGTGCACGGATTCCTGCACCGGTAGGGTCCCTCAGCCTGGCCTGCACCCTCTTGCAATCCAGGATCCCTTGAGGATGTTGAACTGCTGGTTTCAGCCCTGATTCAGCAGTCCGACATCCGAGGGATGTAGCAATGCCAAAGTGGCAGGCGGCCGGGGAGGAGCCCTAGCCAGAGTTGCTGTGCTCATCAGCTGAGAGCCCAGCTTCTGGCTAAGCGGAGCTCCTGCTGTGGGAGCGCACTGACCTCCTGTGTTGAGCATCTGCCTCCTGGTGGTAGGTGCGTGTCATAGCAACCAGTCAAGCCATCAACCAGTTGTAATGGTGGTTTAGTCCTTTATATATAGGTAATACCCTCTAAGTTTACCCATCTTGTTGTAAATGGCAAATTTTCATTCCTTTTTAGGGCTGAGTAATATTCCATTGTGTATTGTTATATGAAGCACATCTTCTTTATTCAGTCATCTATTGATGGACACTTAGGTTGCTTCCATATCTTGGTATTGTAAGCAGTGCTGCAATGAACATGGGGGTATACCCTTTATGAGACTCCAGACATATAAGCAGACCAGCCTCTGACCATATTCAATTCACTCATCCAGCCATCAATGAGAATTTATTGATTCTCTACATTGTGTCAGGCACTCTTCTAGGCACTGGAGATATAGTTGTGAACAAAACTGACAAAAACTTCCACTCTTACCAAACAGAGTGTAAAAACATAAACAAATACAAGCTAATTTCAGATATTAATAATTACTATGAAGGAAAAATTAGGTTGGGTAAGGGTGGAAAAGGGGGCTGGTCCTTTAGATAAATTTGTCTGGAGAGGTATTATTGAACTGAAGCCTAACTGATGTGAGGGGTGCTGTGGTCTGAATGTGTCCCCCCAAAATTCATATGAATTCTTGCCCCCAAAGGTTAGTAGGTGGGGTCTTTGGGTGATTATATCATGAAGCTGGAGCCCTCATGAATGGAATTAATGTTCTAATAAAAGAGACTCCACAGCCCTAACCAGTTTGGCTCAGTGGATAGAGTGTCGGCCTGTGGACTGAAGGGTCCCAGGTTCAATTCCAGTCAAGGGCATGTACCTTGGTTGCGGGCACATCCCCAGTCGGGGTGTGCAAGAGGCAGCTAATCAATGTTTCTCTCTCATCGATGTTCCTAACTCTCTATCCCTCTCCCTTCCTCTCTGTAAAAAATCAATAGAATATATTTTTTAAAAAGAGACTCCACAAAGATCCCCAGGCCCTCCACGTTTTGAGGACACAGAAGTCTGTGACCTGGAAGAGGGATCTCACCCAACCATGCTATGACTTCCAGCCTATAGAACTGTTTCTGCTGTTTACAGGGCACCCAGTCTGTATTATTTTGTTGTAGCAGCCTGAACAGGCTAAGGGGGCAAACCATGGCAATACGGGGTGGAGGTGATGGAGAGAATACAGGAACAGCAAGTGCAAAGATGAGATGAGCTTGCTTCAATCAGGAAACAGCAAGAAGTTAGTGTGGTGGAAGCAGAGCAAGAAAGAAGAGAAATGGCAGAGGTGGGGCCTCAGAAGCTGAGAGGATCCAGATCATGGAAGATTTGTGGGTTCCATTTACTGAGGAGAAGCCTGGGGGAAGGGCAGTTGTGTTTTGGATTTATTAAGTCAGATTACAATCTGGAACTCAGGAGAGAGCTTGGGCAGAGATAAAAAGTTGGCCGTCATAAGCATATAGGTGGTATTTAAAGTCATGTGGCTGGAATTGATCAACTAGGTAATGAGTACTCAGGACAAGAGAATAGATACAAGGCCTGAGCCCCAACATTTGGAGCTCAGGGAGATGAGGGGGACACAGATAAGGAGCAGTAACTGAGGTAGGAGGACCGGGGGCAAAGCTATTGGGATCCAAGAAAAGAATGTGAAGCAAGTAGAAGAGAATTGGAAGGGAATATGAGTAACTTTACAACCAAGAATTATGGCAGACCCCCACCTTTAACCTCATATTCAAAGTTAACATCACCAACCATTGATCAAACTGAATCTGGTGGCTCCTGCTCTCATACACTGAGAACAGAACACTTCTGTGATTTTTCTGCCAAAAACTTATAATCTGAATTTAATCATGGAAAAAATCATATAGACCCAAATTGAGGGACAGTTTAAAAAATGAATGGCTTGTGTTCATAAAATATGTCAATGGCTTAAAAGACAAATAAAGGTTGAGAAATAGTCCAAGATTAAAGGAGACTAAATAGATATGAAAACTAATCCTGCGAATGATCTTGAAGTGGATACTAAACCAGAACAAAATTTGCTTTAATGAACATTATTGGTACAACTGATAAAATTTTAAACTTAACTGAGAACTAAATAATGATACTCTATCAACATTAAACTTCCTGATTTTGATAATAGTACTGTCATTATATTTAAAAGTGTCCTTGTTCTTAAGAAATACATACTAAATTGAGAGGTAATGGGGCATCAGGTCTATAGCTTTACTCTCAAATGGTTCATAGAGAAACAGAGGAAAGAGAGAATTAGATAAAGTATGACAAAATATTAACAATTTGTGAATCAGAGGAAAGTGTACCTAAAAGTTTCTTGTCTTATTCTTGCAACTTTTCATTAAGTTTGAAATTATATCAAAATCAAAAGTTCACAAAAAATTTCTAAGTAGCTTAACTGCATCACATAACAAAATTCAATAATATTTAGAGGAACACAAAAATATCTATCACCCAACAATGTAAAACTCACAATGCCTGGCATGCAATCAAAAATTACCAGGCGTGTGTGTGTGTAAAGATCTGTTATTAATGGCAGCCATGTGCCAGGAACATTTCTAACATGATTCATTTGCTTTTATAACCAATTTTGAGTTCTGACACTGGGGTAGGCACTGAATTTTAGGCTGGTATGTAAAGTATTACTAGTATGTCCATTTTACCTATGAAGAAACTGAGGTACAAAGATATTCAGTAACCCACTCAATGTCACACAGCTTTTAGGTAATAGAAACTGAATTTTATCCCAAAACTACTAAGCATACTCTCTATATGTCACACTAAAGGAAAAAGCAAAAGAATATAATTGGGCCCTGGCAGGGTAGCTCAGTTACCAATACACCAAGGTTGTGGGTTCAATCCCTGGCCAGAGCACATACAAGAATCAGCCAATAGCCCTGGCCAGTGTGACTCAGTTGGTTGGAGTGTTGTTCTATAAACTGAAAATCTTAATTAAACAACAAATCGTGTTTCTCTCTCTCTCTCTCTCTCTCTCTCTCTCTCTCTCTCAAATCAATTTTTTAAAAAGAATATAATTTGGAGACAGATATAAATAATCTAGCCCCATAAGACCCTAATTTTTACCAAACAGAAGCTTTCAGAATTGTATTGTACTGACTGCCATTTTTTAATGTTTTGTTTTTAATAAATTGACTTTTTATCAATAGTCTGGGTTTAATTCACATTAACAATCAGTTTTTGACACAAATGTTTAAGTTTATAAATAGGATACTCTCAACACTGATGATTCCGTGTTAAGAAAGACTGCCAAAGCCAAAACCGGTTTGGCTCAGTGGATAGAGCGTCGGCCTGCGGACTGAAGGGTCCCGGGTTCGATTCCGGTCAAGGGCATGTACCTGGGTTGCGGGCACATCCCCAGTGGGGGATGTGCAGGAGGCAGCTGATCGATGTTTCTAACTCTCTAGCTCTCTCCCTTCCTCTCTGTAAAAAAAATCAATAAAATATATTTTAAAAAAAGAAAGACTGCCATGTTCTGTTTTCAGAAGGATTTTGATTACCCAAGAGGATGCATTCAAAACTCAAATGTTCATGTAAGATTTGTATGTTTCATCATATGTAAATTTTACCTCAAAAAATTGTAAACTAAGAAAAATTCATCTACACGTCCGCACAAAATATAACACAGGAAAGAGAAAGTCATCAGTCACCAGGGAATGGGATTGCCCTGTCACCAGGGAGGAGCTGGCGGATGGAGCCCGGAACCCAGACAGCATAACAGGGAGAAGTCTTGCATGTGTGTCCCGGATGCTGGTAGCAGGCAAGCATGGAGGTGGGAGAATGAGCTAGCTCTCTCTGATTGCTTCTGTTTTCTCTAGGACATAAGAAATGGGGTCATCAACAGAGTGAGGTGGGAAGAAAGGGTCTTGAAAGTTGGAGGTGGGCAGAGTTGTGGGTCAAGGAGAGGCCGATTCGAGATGAGGAGGGTTCGGCTGCCCTTGGTGTATTTCAGTTCCTTCCATTACACCAGAGCTTCCCAACCGGGTTGACTTTTCCACAAGGGCACACTGAAGAGTGCCTGGACTCATTTGGTTGTCACAGCTGGGAGGGGAGCTGCTACTGGCATCTAGTGGGTAGAGACCAGAGAGACTGCTAAGCATCCTGCCACACACAGGACAGCCCCCACACCAAGCATTACCCAGCCCGAACATCAGTGGTGCCGAGGTGGAGAAGCCTATAATACATTCCTCTCTACCCCAAGTTCCCTCTGTAGCAGGAAAGCAAGTCAGACCTCAAGAAGACCTCGAGCCCCTTAAGGCTTCCCTTCCCATGAATCTCAGGTTGCCCCATGAGGCAGTCCCCATCAAGCCCCTCTCAACCCAGTTCTAGGGTCAGAGGAAAGTAATGTATGGGTTGGAGTGAATCCAGTACTGCTCCGCCCCCAGAAGGAGGGGTAGATGCTAAGGGAAACCAGAGCTACCTAATCTCTTAATTAAGCCTTCACACCTCTGCCAGGACCTGCCCTTAACCGGCTTTTCTGGGACTTCAACAAGAAGGGCCCCCCCCCCTCTCACCATGTGCCTGGGACCCAGGGTGTCAAATTCCCCAAGATCTACCAGCACTTCCTCCCCCACCCCCATGGGGATGGTAAACCGACCTGGGGAGGCGGGGTGGTTCCAGGTACTTTCACCACAAGCATCTTTGCCACAGCATTTTTGCTGCCAATGTTTTTACCACATAATAAACTGGCTGTAAGGCAATGTTGCCATAAGTTCACAGCAAATAATAAAGGGACATTAATAATGACATAATGAAACATGAGAAATGAACAACAGAAATGCATGAGGCTTTATTGAGAAATGCAAAATACTTTATTACATTTAAAATGCATGTGTGCTGCACTGGCTTGGGTGGTTCAGTTGGTTGGAGTGTTGTCCCGTGCACCAAAAGGTTGCCAGTTGATTCCTGGTCAGGGCATGTGCCAGGTTGCAGGCTCAGTACAAGAGGCAGCCTATCCATGTTTCTCTCTCTCCCTCTCCCTTCCTCTCTCTCTAAAATCAATCTTTCCCACTGCAGTCTCACTGGTGGAGGAAAGAGAGAGAGAGAGAGAGAGAGAGAGAGAGAGAGAGAGAACATAGAGAACTAGAGACAAAATAGAGAGTGAAAGACAAAGAGGGAGAGAGAGAGATAAGGAGAGACAAAAAGGCATAAAGAGAGGCAGCGATTGGAAAGGCAGAAGCAAAGGGAGACATATACAATATCAGAGACAAACTGAGAGAACCAGAGTAGTAGGAAGAGCTGTGGAAATAGGCCCTGGGGAATGAGAAAGTCCTGCTCAAGACAGAAAGGGACTTGCCCCAGGTCATATAGACAGTCAGGAAAACAACCAAGTGCTCCAAACAGACCCATATCCCTGCCTATCAGTTTGCCACAGCCGCACAAACCCATCTCCCAAACCCAGACTCAGGGCCTGGAATAGCAAAAGTGTAAAAGCCTTTGCCCCGCTCCAGAGCCAATGACCACCACTGACCACAGTGAGAAGAGCTGAGGTCAGCCTGCTGGCCGGACTGGTCCAGGAGGGCAAAAGTGACTCCCAAGGGCAGCATTCCAGCTGTGGGCCCAGGGAGTACATACAGGTAAAGCGGGAAGATGGGAGGGGATTAAAAGTCACTAGGAGAGCCCTAACTGGTTTGGCTCAGTGGATAGCGAGTTGGCCTGCGGACTCAAGGGTCCCAGGTTCTATTCCAGTCAAGGGCATGTAGCTTGGTTGTGGGCACATACCCAATAGGGAGTGTGCAGGAGGCAGCTGATCAATGTTTCTCTCTTATCGATGTTTCTAACTCTCTATCCCTCTCCCTTCCTCTCTGTAAAAAAATCAATAAAAAAAATTTTTTTAAAGTCACTGGGAGAGCCCTAACTGGTTTGGCTCAGTGGATAGCGAGTTGGCCTGCGGACTCAAGGGTCCCAGGTTCAATTCCGGTCAAGGGCATGTACCTTGGTTGTGGGCACATACCCAATAGGGAGTGTGCAGGAGGCAGCTGATCAATGTTTCTCTGTCATCGATGTTTCTAACTCTCTATCCCTCTCCCTTCCTCTCTGAAAGAAAACAATAAAAAAATATTTTTTAAAAAGTCACTGGGAAAACAAAGGAGGAGGGGTAAAGGGGGTGAACGGAGATGATTTAAAAGCAGCCCCTAAAATGAAAAACAAAAATCACATGATTATATCAATACTCAGTAGGGGGCGTGCAGGAGGCAGCCCATCCAGGTCGAAAAAGCAATCGACAAAATCCAGCAATTGGCCCTGCCTGGCCCCGCCCCTTCTCATCTGACCCCGCCCCCACGTTACACGGCTTCGCCTAGCCACGCGCATGCCCACTCCCGGGTGGGGTCTCCGCTAACACACAGTCCTCCCCCCGACTCTGCCTCTGCAGAACCTAATTGCCCCTCAAGACCCCGCCCCTGCCCACCTGGCCACCCTGACCCTCACTCGCACACACCCTGCTACTCCTCCAAACCCCTCCAACTCTGCCCCATCCCCAGTGGTACATCTTTCCGAGCCTCCTGGACGGGTGCCCGGCCCACACGCACCGACGCCTTTTCCAGAACTTGGGGCGCATGAAGGACTTCATCGCCCGCAGCGTCCGCGACCACCAGGCCTCCCTCGACCCCAGCTCTCCCCGAGACTTCATTGATTGCTTCCTCACCAAGACAGCGGGGTAAGCCCTGCCTGGAAGTCCCACCTCTGGTCTGACCGGCTGCCTTGTCTCAAACCAACAAGGATCTCGGTTGAGCGGCTTTGGTATGATCTCCCCACACGGGGAAGCCGAGCTGGAGCCCGGAGCCATTCGGTCCCGCAGCCAGTTAACAGCTAATCATTAAGCATCTGTTGATTGTGAGGCCTGCGGCTTCGATTTTCCTTGCCCCGACCTCCCGCGCTCCCAGATCCCCCGAGGAAAGGAAGTTAAACAGAGGAGTGACTGAGCTAGCACCTACCAGCAGTGACATAGATCTGGGGGGGATGGGGCGCACAGGCTCCGCGCCCGCAGTCCTGGC
>NW_005871469.1:183938-188069 GCF_000147115.1 Myotis lucifugus | reverse complement strand
CTCCAGGACAGAAACCGCCAGGGTTCTTGCGGCCTGCGCCACCCCAGTCTCTCAGCGCCCGCCCAGTCGACCCACTCGATCCACACTCCAGCGGGCCTGGTCCTTGAAGCCCCGCCATGAATTCCATCAGGGTCCGGGCCGAGCAGCCCGAAGCCCCTTCCGCACCAACCCTTGCACGAATCAAACTCTCACCGCCCTCTCTAAACGCAACCCCTCCTCCCGACCCGAGGTTCTGGCTAACCCTCACCAGCACCCCTGCAGCAGCCCCCGGGCTGGGAAGCGTTGACTGGAACACACACACACACACACACACACACACACACACTCCTCTTCCCAACCCAGTAGAGCCCGCTCCCCCCTCCCTCGCCAGTCGCGCACTAGAGGAGACCTACCGAGTGGTCGGAAGCGATTGGCTGCGGGCTCTGGGGGACCGAATAGCCACGCCTTACACAGATGCTGTAATCCGCGAGGTGCAGCAATTCGCAGGGTCATCCCTATGAACTTGCCGCACCCAGCACTCAGGACACGACCTTTCGCGGCTTCCTGTTACCCAAAGTGCTCTGGGCACCTGACAGATGACACTTGATAGCCTAAAAAGAGGCATCCCAGGCTCTTGCAACCGGCAGCCGGCATCCGAGGCTCCGGCAAGAAGGATCCCAGGCCCTAGCAATCTACCCCCCAGACCTTAACAACAATCTCAGCGATCCCTAGCAACAGACCTCTGAGGGCCTTCAATCCAGAACCTCAGCCCCTGTCCAGGACCCCACCCCTCACCATAGTGGACTGGACCTGGTCCGAAACTCCTGACCTCATCCCCATAACAGGGTCTGAGACTTCATCCTGGGGATCCCCTGTGCTTAAAAACTGTTCTCAGAGACTCACTTCCTCCGCA
Organism: Myotis lucifugus; assembly: GCF_000147115.1. Lineage (NCBI taxonomy): Eukaryota > Metazoa > Chordata > Mammalia > Chiroptera > Vespertilionidae > Myotis > Myotis lucifugus. The sequence goes on along the minus strand of NW_005871469.1, from coordinate 187,177 downwards.
GAAACCCCAAATCTGTTCCCACAAGGAGGGGTATTCCACATCCCTGCTTCAGATGCTAGCAACAGTTTCCAGCATCCATCACTGGGAACCCCCGACACCCAAACACATTTCCTGGACCCCTGATGGAGTCCTATGCTGCACACACCTCCTCACCAAGCTCCCAGGACCCCCAGCCCTGCAGAGTGGAAATCCCAGTTGGGCAACCTACCAGCCCTTCTGCACCACTGATTCTGCCTCCCACACCGAGCACAAGCATCACCCCCTCCTTAACACAGTCCTCTGTGGCCTCAGCCAGTTCCTGACCCCCCAAGAATTCAACCCTGATTTTTTTTTTTATGCCAATAAGTCCTTCAAGAAAAGCCCTGCCTTCATGGCCTTCTCAGCCGGTGAGAGCACTGGGGACACAAGTCAGTCTTTCAGGCCCCTCATTCCCACCTACATTCATTGCCCAGTCCTCCACACCCTCTCACTGTATCCCACCCGTCCTCAGTTTGGGACGTGCGGAGACATCCATTCTCCCTCCTAACTCTTCGACGGGCAGTTAATGACTGAAATCCTTGTGGGGGAGGTTGGGAGGCCCGAGAAGAACTTAACTTGGAAGTGGTGGCTGTCAGTCTCTCCACTGGGTGGCGCTGGTGAAGTGGGCCTAGTTTTTCTTGGCTTCCATCTTTACCCTACTGGGAAAAATATTTCCTGTGCAACTCAGTATTAGAAAGAAAAATAAGTGGGGGAGCTATTAACAGGTAACTTAGTATATTGTATACTGTGTGCCAGGCGCTGCCTCTGAGGACTGCAGCCAGACCCCAGCTCTGACATCTCCAAAGTGTATGGCCTTAGATATGTCACTTCACCTCTGTGCCTCAATGTCCACATCTATAAAATGGAGATAATTGCCGAAACTGGTTTGGCTCAGTGGATAGAGCGTCGGCCTGCGGACCGAAAGGTCCCAGGTTCGATTCCGGTCAAGGGCATGTACCTGGGTTGCGGGCACATCCCCAGTAGGAGATGTGCAGGAGGCAGCTGATCGATGTTTCTCTCTCATCGATGTTTCTAACTCTCTATCTCTCTCCCTTCCTCTCTGTAAAAAATCAATAAAATATATTTAAAAAAAAAAAAAAACAAAGTAAAATGGAGATAATAATAAGGCCCACCTCTTGGAGTTGTGATGAGGATTAAATCAATTAATAGCTGTATAGTGCATGGCACACAGTAAGACCTACATAAGCATTATATTCTCGTTGCTTTATCTGCATTTACCACTCACAGCAACCTATTGAGACACTGTTATCATCCCATTGTTAATGCCCAGAAACTGTGGTGTGCCCAAGATCACAGAACTAGTTATGGCGAAGCCAGGATGCGAACCCATCAAGTTGCATTTGTATCAGCCATTCTGGTCCAGGATTTACTTAAAGCATTTTTTCCAGATTTTTAGATGGGTGGTCTGTGACGTCCCCCGACCGTTATCCACATATGTTTTCCTCTGGGAATTTGGAGCTGGAGCACCTCACCCCATCTTACGTCATCGCTCCCCGACCTCCACCTCCGAAGGACAACCACTGTGGCTGGGCCAGTCCTTGGTGCGCATGCGCTCTTCCACCACCATCCGGCAGCGCTTCTCGCGGCAGCCGCTGGGGGCGCCGGAGGACACCCACCTGACCCCTCAGCCAGGGTCTCCTCAATTTGCTGCGGCCCTTCCAGCTGTGCCCGAGAGAGCGCTGACACACGGGCCCTTCCAGACCCACCCCTAGAGGTTGTTCTACCCTCTCTGGGTCACTGTGCCCCCATCCCTCTCGCTGTCACACTCGCTTCCCCTCACTTTGTGCCTGCCATGTTCCCACCCCGCAGGGAGGCGCATGCCTTGTTTTACCCACAGAACTCTATTACTCACCCTTTTGGGAGGCTTTGTATCATTTCCTAGTAAATTATAATACATTCAAACCTGCCGTGGCTGAGTTAAAGGGGGGAAGATAGTCCCCTAGGGTAGAAAGAAGGGAGGTCTGGCTTGCAGAGAGAGAAGGCACCTAACTGTGACTCGTTCTACCCTCACCCTTGGGGTGGCTAGAAATTGGGAGAAATTGTTACCTGGAGATAGACTGGAATATAGAGGCCGTGAGGGCCTGAAGACAGAGAGGCAGAGAATCCAAGGCAGAGAAAAGGACAGCAACCAGCCCTAACGGTTTGGCTCAGTGGATAGAGCGTCAGCCTGTGGACTGAAGGGTCCCAGGCTTGATTCCGGTCAAGGCCATGTACCTTGGTTGCAGGCACATCCTCAGTAGGGGGGGTGCAGGACGCAGCTGACAGATGTTTCTCTCTCATCCTCTCTCATTGATGTTTCTAACTCTCTATCCCTCTTCCTTCCTCTCTGTAAAAAATCAATAAGATATCTATTTTTTTTAAAAAAAGAAAGGACAGCACCTAGAGAAGTACCAACAGGTCTGCAAGAGATACAGGACGCTGTACAAACATGGAAATGTAAGCAGAGAGAAAGTGAAATGGAGAGATATAAACAGACACAGAGACTGAGAAATAACAATTACTAACACACAGTGCTTCCTAGTTACACACAGTTCTAAATTTCTCATTGAATCTCCCTATGAGGCAAAACAATATTATACATTTTTAGAGATGAGCAAACTGAGATTCAGAGAGGAAGTGACTCACCCAAGATAACAGCCAGAAACCGGCAGAGCTGGGATTGGAACACAGACATTCTGGCTCCAACACGGCTCCTCTTGATCTCACAAGGCAGAGACACAGAGGAAAGCAGAGATTCGTAGACTGAGAAGCAAGGAGGCAAAGAGGATAGAAGACAGAGACAAGGAAAGACACAAATGACCAGAAAACACAGAGAGGAAGGGCAATGAATGCAGAAGTGAGGCACCAGAGACTGAAACTGTCCCCCATTTCTCACCCCTCTGCTTGGATTATTCCTTTGTCTGATCATTCCTCCCTTTGGGACTGGGATAGCAGTATCAGGCCTGGGGCCTCCCTGGCATCCTGCTGACAGTAGCTTTTATCAATGGGCTTCATTGAGCCAGAGCCAGGCAGAGTGGGGCTGAGAGGCCTGCCCTGAATGGGGTCTCCCCAAGGCCGTCCAGAAGCTGGGACTTCTCTGCTGAGGTGAGGCATACAGGCAGTCCCCACAGGGGCACCCTCTCCCTAATCCCTATGCTGTTCTGACCACAGGCCAACCATAGAGTCTGCCCCAAGGCCCAGCCATGGATGCAGAGGTGCAA
>NW_005871469.1:158938-181438 GCF_000147115.1 Myotis lucifugus | reverse complement strand
AATCAGTAATTTGGTCATTTATAACCATCATTAAGTATTAAGTTCTGAACATAATTATACGTGCTATATTTTTATACAACTGGCAGTGCAGGCTTGTTTACACCAACATCACCACAAACATGTGAGCAATGGGTTGAGCTATGACCTTACCACGGCTACGGCATCACTAGGCAATAGGATTTCCCAGCTCCATTATAATCCTGTGGGACCACCGCTGTATATGTGGTCTATTGTTGACCTAGAAATGGTTCATCACTGCATATCTGTACAGCGTACAGTGTTCAGGGGTCATGGGCTCAGGAAGATTCAAGAATGCACTCCTACAGGCCAAATTAAGACGGACCCAAAGGTGCTAAAGGCTCAGAAAGTGCAATGCAATGACACAGAAATGCTGGTGCATGAAAGTTGCCAAATAGGGCAAACTGAGGCTGGTACAAAAAGGCCAGGCAGCCCTGGCCGATGTGGCGCCGTTGGTTGGAGCGTGGTCTGGCACATCAAAAGGTCTCGGGTTCCATTTCTGATCAGGGCACATACTCAGGCTGTGGGTTCTATCCCTGATCAGGGCTCATATGGGAGGCAACTTATCGATGTTTTTCTCTCACATTCATGTTTCTTTCTCTCTCTCTCTCTCTCTCTCTCTCTCTCTCTCTCTCTCTCATCAATAAAAACGTATCCCCGGGTGAAGATTAAAAAAAAAAAAATTTCAGGCCCAGCAGTGTGTCCCCAGGAGGGGAAGGGCAGGAGGGAGCCCATGGATGGTATCTTTCATAGATGTCTCTATCTCTCTCCCTCTCCCTTCCTCTCTCTCTAAAACCAATTACAAATAATAATAAAAATAAAGGCCAAGTGTAAGATACAGCAGTGCTAGGGCTGAGAGGTGGGATGACCTTGGATTGGGGAATCTGGGGAAGGAGCAGTCACAGACGCCCTGCCCCGCCCTCCCGCCCCCCACCCAAGGGCGCAGGCATTGAAGATCGAGGGCACAGTGACCACAAGAATCGCAGCGCTGCTGTTGCTACTCCTCCTGCTGCTGGCGCTAGGCCGGCGAGGTTGAAGTGCGAGCACTGACACAGAGCCTACCCCCTCCCCACCCCCACCCCACGCTTCTTCCCCTGCTGGGGAGCTTGCAGCAGCTGCAGCCCGGACAGACCTTGCCTCTAGAGGCAGTCCTGACAGTGGGTGCTGGTACAGAATTCCGGATTCCTGGAGGTGGGGCTGGGAGCTGGAACTCCTGGTTCTCTGAATGAAGACAGCTGAGGGCTCAATGAAAGGTTGCGGCGTTCAGAGAAAGGACATTGGGTGGGGCGGGAAGCTGGAGCCTGGACTGCTGGTAGTCTGGGAAGAGGAGCGGGGTGGGGTGGGGGAGTCAGATCTCGAGGGAAGAGGGACCGTGGGCCTGAGCTCCAGGTTAAAGGCGGAGTTGCACTACCCTATCCCCAACCCCATTCCTGGGCCCTGAGGGGGGAGCCTGAGCAATCGGTGGGGAGAGGGGAGCAGAGGTTCTCCTGGTTCAGGGCTGGGGGGTGGGGGTGGGTGAATACTGAGGGCCCAGATGCCTAGTTCTGTGGGTGCAGGGGCTGGGGAACTGGACTCCTAGATCCTGAGGGAAGGAGAAAGAGGGAGCCTGGACTCCTGGGCCTGAGGGAAGAAGCTGGCGATGTGAACTCCTGAGCCTGGAATGAGAGGCTGGGACGGGAACTCCAGGGTCTGGAGGAGGAGCTGTGGGCCGGCTCTGGGGTCTGGGGGTGGCGGCGGGAGGAGCTCCCAAGGACCCGCTGAGCACCGCTCGGAGTAGCTCTGGCCTCAGGCGGGTTCACAGTGCGGCGGGGCCCGCGCCCGCAGTGGTGCTGTGCGGCCACGCAGCGCCGGGGGGCGCATTCGAGCTGCCGGCGGGTACCTTCTGTGGCCACAGGGCCATTGCAGTCTTTATTTTTTGTGTTAATCCTCAAGCGAGGCTATATTTCCACTGACTTTTACAGTGGAAGGGAGGGGAGAGAAAGAAACAGACACATCTGTCGGCGGCCTCCCACAGGAGCCCCACCAGGGCCGGATGGAGCCTGCAACTGAGGCCCGTGCCCGATTCCGGACCCTTCAGTCCGCAGGCCGATGCTCTATCCACTGAGCCAAACGGGCTAGGGCCACAGCAATCATTAAACGCTTCCCAGAAAGTGAGGCTGGGAGGCGGAAGAGCAGGCCAGGGCATCGGGTCAGGGTGATAAAGGGGAGGGGGGAGCGAGAGGGGGCGGGGCCTAGCAGAGAATCCATGTTCAGGAGCGCAAATGGCGAGGTGGGGCGGAGCTAAAGTGTAGGGTCCAGTTGGGGGCTGGTTCCTCCCGCAGCAATAGAAGAGCCAGAGAGCAAACATTGGTCAGGGATGGGGACCAGCAGAGGTGAGGCCAATGTAGCGAGAGGGCGGGGAAGGCTGGGATGGCAGCCAAGCGGTCTGGAAAAGCAGCTGAGCCACGGGATACCAGGGAGTCGGCCTCTGGCTGGAGAAGGGCCAGGGCCAGCTCCCAGACGCCCCCTTCTGCCCCACCCCCAGGCATCAGGTTTCCTTTCTTTTTAAATATATTTTCATTGATATCAGAGAGAAAAGGAGAGGGAGATAGAAACATCAATCGGCTGTCTCCTGCATGCCCCATACTGGGGGATAGAGCCAGCAACCCGGGCATATGCCCCAACTGGGAATAGAACCAGTGACCTCTTGGTTCATGGGTTCACGCTCAACCACTGAGCCACACCTGCCAGGCTAGGCATTGTGTTTTCTATGGGGCTGCCCTGGAGGACGCTGAGCAAATTTGCACTCGAGGGCTTAAACGGGTTGGGTACCCCTACAATGGAGGACTGTCCTGGAGGTGGCTTGTTTGCTTGGCGAATTTGAGCCACCATTGCTGCAGCCTGTTCAGAGAGGAGAGGGGCTGGTGTAGGTGTAGCCAATGGTCGGAAGAGGCCGCTGAGTGGAAAAAAGCCAGTAAGTCCAAGAGCTAGCTGGAGGCAGCTTTATAATCTGGTTGTGTTCTCACTACCAGGAGCCCTGATAGAACCTGGCGGCTACTAGGTAATGCCCGGGTATCTAATGTTATGTTTCCTGGTCTTGGGAACCACTATGGCTACAAAGACCCAGAGTTTCTGAGGCTTCTGGACTTCAATGACAACTTTCACATCACGAGTTCCAGATGGGCGAGAGCCCAACCTATGCCAAATGCTGAGTACATAAAACTACCTAGAGTGGATCATTAGAATAGGACTCAGAATCTTGGAATAGAAGTTATAGAATTTATGACATCAAGGTCCAATCTCCCCGTAGGGAAATTGTCTTGCTTGTCCTATTGAGATCCTGTCCCCTGAGGTGTACATTTTACCCTCCCTCCTGGACGGGCTCCCTGGCCTACACCACCGAAACTTCAAGGAGCTTCATGATTTCATGGATTGCTTCCTAGATCAAATGGATAAGGTGCAGGTCCCTGCTATCCTAAACTCCATCCATGCCACCCACAAGGAGGCACCTGGCACTCAGCAGCAGCCCTCTCCTCTGTTCGCAGGAACAGACTCAGAGTTACTTCCAGGAGGAAACTTTGGTGGTGACCATACATAACCTTTTCTTCAGCAGCAGAGAGACCACAAGCACCACCCTGACCTATTGGCTTCTCCCCCTTCTCAAGTTCCCAGAGGTGGCATATATGGCAGCAGGAAAGCCCAAGTTGAGAGGGTTAGGGTTTAGGGATGGCTAGGGATGGATGGGGAGTGGGTATGTGTGTGTGTGTCTCACACACTTCATTGGACCCAGCCCACATGCAGGTGAAGGTGGACACCATGGTAGGTCTGGCACGCTTCCCAAGTCTGCCCCACACGAACACATTGTGGCAGAAGAGCCAGGACTAACGTTGGGACTGTCATGTGCCTTACCTGCAATGCCCACCTGCACGGCCACTTTCTGCCCAAGCTGTTCACCGAGCTTGGGGATTGTGCACAGGGCTGAGGAGCTCCTGTTAACTGAGATTAGCAGACATGAGCATATGTGCAGTCCTGGGAGCAAGAAATAAAGCTCCCCTTCCCAGTGGCTTCTACATGAAAGGCAATGAAAGGCAATCTTGCCAAGTTCATGGGCACTTGCACATTCCCTTTAGGGCACCTTCATGATTTCTCTGCTTGTGTGTCTGCACATGGGACCCTCTCCAATTCAAGAATCCATACTGTTTCAACTCCACCAACTTTCTGGATAAGGGCCAGTTTCTTCATGACCTTTGCCCCAGTTATGGGCCACACAAAAAGGGGGCCAGCTTGGGCAGACCCTGGGATACATGGGGTGCTTACCCTTAATCTGTGTCCCCAGGAAAGTGGATGTACTAGGTGCAGGCCTGGCCTGGTCAGAAATCCTCCTCTTCTTCACCACCATTCTGCAGTGGCTCTGTCTGCTCCTCGTGGGGAGCCCCACCAACAAGGACCTCACCCTGCAGTGCACCAGGCCTTGGTAATGGCCCCTTCACTTCCCAGTTCTACCTGGTGGCCCCCTGAGGTCCGACTCGGCCACCCTCTGCTCACTGACTCTCAGACCTTCTTACCCCCTTTGTTTAACAAAGGCCATGAATTGCAGATGGAGGCATGTCCTTGCCAAGAGGAAGAGGGGGAGTCAGATATGTGCAGCTCTGAGGTAAACTTTTATTTCTTGGCTGACAGGACTTTCACACCCATACTCCTCCCAGCACCTTTTACCTGCCCAAGCAGCGGCAGCCTAGTCCAAAGGGTGCCATGGCCAAGAGGGTTGGGAGTCATTTCACATTCTAAGCTGGAGGAGTGCGGGGGCTTGCAGGTACTCCCCCTACAAACCTTTGCCAGCAAGAGGCCATGACTCACCTCAATCCCAAATTCTGCATCCTGGTGGGAGATGATAATGCCCCCTTCCAGCTCTCCACACCTGAGAGGGGCACGACTAGACAGGGCAAGACACAGGCCCCCAGCTCCAGTAAAGGTAGCCCCCCGGTACTGGCCCCTGCCCAGGCCACAACCCCAGCTCCCATCACAGGGCAGCACAGGTCTCTCCCCTCCTTGGTCCTCAGCAACTAAGGGAACCCTCCACACCAGGCAGGACATAGGCAAAGTCGGAAGCAGCAGCGGTGGCGGGGTAGGAGCAGGCCCCGAGACTGGTAGGCCGCTGGCCAGGCAGCACCAGCCCAGGGCTCTCCTGAAATCAAGGCAAGTTGTCTGTCCATGCAGCTCTGGGGTTGGCCACTAGGTGGGCGTAGTCGGCTGAGATACAGGTACTTGAACACCTTTCTGTCCCGATGCTGGTGGGAGGGAGGGGGACAGGAGATAATGAGTCAGCAGGGACAGGACTAAGAGGCTATGAAAAAGCTGGGAAGGGGAGGAAAGGACCAGAAGAGATGGGGCTCATGCTGGGGTAACCAGGAGAGTGGCTGACTAGGAAAGGTGGGCAGAGGTAAGGAAAAACGCAGCGGAACTTAGTAAAAAACTGAAGTGGATGAGATGGCTAGAGCCCTGGTGAAGTTGTGGAATAGGAAGGACTTGAGGGAAGGGACACCATTTGGGAAGCAGGTACCTAGCTGATACTTGTCTTTGGCTGCAGCTCGCTCCTTGGCATCAAAATACCAGACAGTGATGGCGTACCTGAGGACCAGAGCAGTGTCGGAAGGCAGTTAGAGATCACTTTTCTTCAGTTCCAGCCACCCTGAGCCTGCACATGGGACCCTATCCAATCCCATGACACTAGAGCCTACCCTGAGCCTGGTTCTGTTCCCACCTAGGTCCCCTCTCAGTACTTCATCATGTCCTAGTCATTCGGGGGGAATTCCTGAGCATATCCCAGAAGTATGGGTCATACCTGGTGGCATAGGCTGGTTTCACCTCGTGGGGGTTCCGCCGGTCAGACCAGAAAATAAGCAGCCGGTCAAAGAGTGGCTCAATGTTGGCTACCACAGGCCGGCCCTCAGGGAAGATCTGCAGCAGGCCGCCATGCACCTGAGGGCAGACCAGAGGTTGAAGCAGGAGGCTGGCACTTACTGTCCCCAGGAGCCCACCAGGGGCATAGCAGCTGCACACAGCACTCCCTCCCACCATTCAGCCTCTTAAAAATGAATGCCAACCTAGAATCTGCATCACCATGGAGATGGGCAGGAAACTACTAAAGAAGACAGGAAATAGAGGGGAGGATTCATTATGCCAGGGCCTGGGCGGACTGCACCATTCCTCGAAGGAGGGGCCTTTGCTACCACACAGCTGGAAAGGAGGTGCCATTCTCCAGGAGGAGCCAGGGGCCAGATTGCCCCACCCCCAGGTGGGTAGAGAAGAGGAACCAGAGAAGGTTAGAAGCTGAGCTGGAAGTGGAAACCCAAATGGATGCACACCATACCCCCCCCATCCCCACCACCACACCCTACCTTGATGTCCCAGTTCTGATTCAGGTAATAGATACATGTGATGCAGCGCCCATCACCGTGGGGATTGTCAACGTGCCTCACGTACCCCAGCCCATTGCCTGGATAACACGCCACCATGGCCTGGCAGAGACAGATTGAAGTAGTTTACTGGGGCTAAGCAGAGACATTTGGGGAAGCAGCCATTACCTCCTCTTTCTCAACTCTCCCTGCTCCTCATCTTTGACTCAGGTGTCCAAACTTTCACTTTTTTTAGCCAAGCCCCCATCCACCAGAAACCACAGCTCCAGGGCCTCAACAGCCCCCCCCCCCACCCACACACACACCTTTTACCTTTTTTAGCCAAGCCCCCATCCACCAGAAACTACAGTTCCAGTGCCTCAACAACCCATCACACACACACCACACCACACCCCCCCCACACCCCCAGAGCCGGCACCCAGAAGGGGCTCAATGAGGAACTGAGGGTTTCCTTTTTTAAAGATAACCAGACCCCACCTCAGACATTTCAGCAGAATAAAACCAGTGTCAGCATTTTCTGGCTGCAGCCATGTGGCTTCATAGCCCACACCAGGGGTTCTCGCCCTTGGCTGCAGAGTGTAACCACGTGGGACACTGATGCCCAGGCCCACCTTAAAAGTTCTCATGTATGCGGAGCCTGGAATTTTTAAAGGTTTCTCAGGTAATTCTAATGCATAGCAATGTTGAGAACCACTGCGCCTGACCACAAAGAATGCCTGCTAAGTAAATTATGTCTCCTACATATTTAAACGGGTCGGTCGAAACCTAGAGTGTGACTAGAACCTGAGATCTAATCCCAACTCCAAGGATAACTAGCTGGGTAGCCCTAGATAGTCCTATCACCTTAGCAGGCTCAACTGCCTCATCTGTAAAATGGGGCAATAATACCTGCTCTGTTTACAGCGATGGCATTAACCCCTCTGAGAATCTAACTCTGGAGGTTCCTGACCACACAGATCTAATAGTTAGGACTAATTCAAGGTCTTGTACAGGTCTCTGTGTGTACAGGTCTAGCCACAAGGTTCTCACCTCCTCTCCCTGACAGCTGCCCCTGCCCTGGCCAGCCCTGACCATGCTGAGGCCTGGGCCTAGCCACTTGGCTAGGAACTGAGGGAAAAGGTGGATGTGGTATGAGGAAAAGGGCCCAGGTGTCCCTACAGACCTAACACACAGGTTCATCTTAGAGCTGCCACATGAGCTGTGATGTCAGGGGAAGGGGGAAGGGAGAGGGGTCTCAGGTTCCGCATCCATGACATGGAACTGACAGCTATTTCACAGGCTGTTGTGGGAACTGAACAAGATATAAATGAGAAGGCACCCAGCATGGTGCCTGCCACATGATAGAAAGCCAAAGCACAGGCTGAAATCACATTTTTTTAAAAAGTCCCAGTCCTACCCTCTGCCCAAAGCCACTAAAAGGGCTGCATGAGGCAAATAAGGAAGCGCTGACATGAAGACCCTCCAGCTCCTCCCCAGCTGGGGACCATCTGTCTTGACACCTTGACCCACAGAGGCCAGGTCAGACTGCTGGCTGCTACTCCCACTAACACTCAGCTGTACCTATAGGCCACACAGGGGAAGACAGCCCTGAGATAAACATTCCTGATCAAAAGGATCAGTGGTTAAAGCGTCGACCTGTGGACTGAAGGGTCCCAGGTTGGATTCCAGTCAAGGGCATGTACCTTGGTTGCAGGCTCAATTCCGGGCTCCGGGTTAGTGTGTGTGCAAGAGGCAACCAATCCATGTGTCTGTTTCTCTGTGTGTCTCTCCCCCTCACTTCCACTCTCTCTAAAAGTCAATGGGGAAAATATTCTCAGGTGAGGATTAACAACAACAAAAAAGGGTCAGTGTCTGATGCTAAAACAGCTTGCCAAGGCCTCCTCCCAACACATCACTCCCAGGGCTCCCCCCAGCATGGATGTACACCACTCTGCATGAAGCATGTGCACCCGAGCCACCTCAGCACCTGCCCTAGGAAAGAGGCCAGAAGAGTGGCCACCAGGTAAGGCAGTGGAAGCACTCTTCCTTCTGGCGGCACCAGGGCACAGCAGTGAGCAGGCCCCAGGTTCAGAAGGAGTACCTTCTTTGCACCGTTCACTCCACACATGGGTCAGCGCTCTGAGCAAGCACCTCACCAGGAGGAAAGAACACGCTGTGGGCCAGGTGCCCTGGAATCAGTGAGTCACTAATTAGGGATGGGCAAGGCCTCCCCAGTTAGAACCCAAGCAGAGATTTTGCTGGTGGTGCAGGAGGAGAGGGTGGGGAAAGGTCCAGTGCTGCAACCTCTTCCCCCACAAGCCATCCCCGTACAGCAGCCAGAGGCCTTTTTCTCCAGCTCTTCCTTGTTCAAATCCCTTCAAGTACCCACTGCATCCAGAAAAAATAAAAAATACAAACTCTTGCCCTAGCTGGTTTGGCTCAGCCTGTAGACTGAAAGGTCTCGGGTTCGATTCCAGTCAAGGGCACATGCCTGGGTTGTGCGCTCGACCGCCAGTAGGAGGCTTGCAGGAGGCAGCCAATCAGTGATTCTCTCTCACCATTGATGTTTCTATTTCTCTCTCCCTCTCCCCTTCTTCTCTGAAATCAATAAAAATATATTTTAAAAAAAAATACAAATTCCTGACCACAGCCTCTGAGGACACCAACCACCGCTCACTCTGCTCCACCCTCTCCGCCTCCTGACTGTTCCCTGCCCAGGCCAACCTCACCCCAAGGCCTCTGGGCCTGCCTGGAGCGCTCTGGCTAAAGGCCCCGGGGCTGATTTCCCACTCCATCCTCAGGAGGTGAAATCAGCACAGGTACTGGTTTACCTAGTACTGGCCCCACAGGCAGCCCCAGGGCAGCCCCAGGGCAGCCTGTCTCCCAGTGCCCAGGAGGACGCTGCTGCCCGAAAGCACTCCTCTGGGCCTCAGGGCCTTCAGCCTCCTGCCCTGTGCACCTCACTCAGGACCTCCCACCATGGAGCAGGGACACCCTCTGGAGTCTGGCACGGAACAGGACTTGTACACGAAGGCTGGGCACAGAAACAGGCCCTTTAAGGCCCGCTTCTCCCCACATATACACACACCAGAGGGAGTGGAGGATGGAAGCCTACTCTGGCCCCAGAGAAGCATCTACTTCCTCCCCCCCAAGGGAAAGGGACAAGCACAGTGACATGGAAATGTGGAAATCTGCTCCTCACCCTTCCACCTCAGGGAAGGGACAGCTGGGATCAGAGCCAGGAAACTGAAGAGTTAGAGACTATTGGTAACAATGTGCCCAGAGCCCCACCACACACACTCACACACTCAAATCAGAAGCTGGAGACTGAGCCAATGACAGCAGGCCCCACCCCGAGCTGCTCTTAAAGGGGCAAATCAAAGCAGCCAGGCCCTCTGGTTGTCCCAGATGCCAGTAGGAGTCAACTCTCTCCCACCTACAGGCCAACTGAGCAAAGGAACTAGAGAGGAAGAGGAGGGAAAACAGGAGAACACAGGCGCTCCACTCAGAATGATCCAGAGCAATCAGTGCCCCCCCACCACTGTGGCCACCCATCCCAGCACCCTACACTGTCTCCCTGCAGAGTCTGGGGAGGGAGCCCAGGTGTTGCCCTTTGAAAGCTGGAAGCCTGGAGTGGTTGTCTCTTTGGGGCAGGGGAGGGTCTGAGAGGAACTCAGTGATTGGGTTGGCTCCTCCCCTCCCTTCTCAGTCCAGCCTGGCTTACCTCCCAGGATAATACTTCCCTGGTTTACCTCCTAAGAGTCACCTAGGGCTAAAAAGACCCCCCACCCCCAATTCTAGCCAGGGCCCTACCTACCACATCCAAAGCACCAAAAGGGAAGAGATCTGTCCCTTCTACCCTACCCTGCCCTCCTAAAACATCACAGACTACTTGGAGGCTTAACCTGGTTTTCCTATCCCGCCCTGGGCCATTCAGCTCTTGTGGTCCACTCCCACCTGCAAGGATGGGGAAGCCTGATGTGAGGCTGCTGAGCACCCTGTGGTCAGGGAAACTCCCGCTAATCTCTCCTGCGAGCCCAGGGAGGGGCCGCCTCTGGCTCTCCAGCTATCAAGTAACAGGAGGGAGAGGGAAGTAGGACAAGTTCCAGCTGGGGTGGAGAGGATACTGGCCTTGGCCCCAGGGGAGGCCTGGTTCCGGAGCCAGCTCTAGCCTGAGAGGGAAGCTGCACAGAGGCAGAATGGGAGATGTGATCTAAGAAAGAAGGGAGGGGACATCAGGCGCACAACTTCATGCCCAAAGGGCAGAATACAGCCAGCCTGTGCCATCAGCCAGGCATCACTGGTATTGTGCAGTGGGCACTCCCTACAGAGCCTTTTCCCATCTACACTGAGCCTTGGGCTCAAGGCCAGGGCCCTCACACCCCTCCATGAAGAGAACTATCGTGTCAGCAGGCCTGAAAGGCCCTATGGACCATTGTCCAGTGCAGAGCTCCTGGCCCAGATTCTAGAATGGGCAGCTGGAGGCCCCGGAGGCCCTGACTCCATAAACTCCAACCAAATCAGCATTTTCCTTAAGACAATGAAGTAAAATGGCAGATTCTGAAAAAGGATCAGGGCCCTAAAAATATTAACAACTACTACTCTAAAGAAAAAGGGACCAAGAAGAGACACAAAGGCAGGTAGTCAGGAACAGATCTGAGCCAGACAAGGGTATAGTGATGGGCAGATAGGACAGATAGGATGGAGAGCAGGGACTAGGATGGGGTGAAATGGGAACGATGGGGACAGGACCTCCAATCCAGTCAGCACATAGCTACCCAGGGCCACCTCCAGGAAGCTGTCCTCGACGCGGATACCATACTATTGCACACAGAGCACAATGTAGTCCAGCACCAGGAGCAGCAGGCAGCACCTCCTCCCTCAGCCTGGCACTGACCTATTGCCACCCTCCACCCTCCACCTCCTGGTTCTCCTGGCTTGGAGACCGAGTGGACAGCCAGAGACAATGCGGACAGAATGAATTAGACAGACAAGCCAGCAGATAGTGACAGATGAAAGGATGGGGGACCAGAAAAGGATGCGGACAGGGACATCTCTATGGACTGCTCTTGGTCTGGGGCCCATGAACAGACATCAGGAGCCTGTGAACCCCACCATGGCCCATGCACATGTGTGGGGCTATGAATGTTCTAGAGAATCCCTGGTAAGATCAAAAAGCACAAAACCCTGGTTTATAGGTGCACAAGCTATGGCCCACAGGGAGAAAGCACACAGACCTCTAGAGTCCCCATAGGGAGTGAAAGCCCAAAGCAAATTCTAACACTCCCTCCACTGAAGCTGCCTAAACCCTTCTGTGACCCCAGAAGTGTCTCCAAACCCACTGGTGCTCAGAGGATGAGGCATCCAATGAATGTGTGCTGGGCAGCCTTACCTTGGTGCGCCCATTGATGACGTAGTTGCCCAGCCGCCCAGTGCAGTGCCGGATCACAGTGTCCACGTGGGCCATGAGGGCCCCGATGCTCCGGCAGCCTGGCTCGTGGCCTTCCACCCAGGCGATCTGGTCCCCACGGATGCTGCGTGGTGGGATAGCCCGCTGGCTCACCAGCTGCCCATCACGCAGGCGCCCGCCCCGCTTCAGGGCCTCTACCTCAGCCAACACTCGGCTACCCAGTGCCGCCCCCAGGAAGCTGTCCTTGACACAGATGCCATAGTACCGCAAGCAGGGCACGATATTGTCCTGAGCCAGGCGCTTTAGAATTTGCTATCTGCTTCACGTCACGCGGTCACTGGCCTCACCATGGTCCATGGCTATCGCCAGTGCTGCAGCCCAGGCACCCTCCCCCTCTGCCTCCTGGTTCTCCTGCCTGGCCCAGGGCCGCTTGCTGGGTGCGGGGGCATCCCCACCATCCTCTGCCCATTTCCGCTTGGGGGCCTCAGGCCGTGCGCCCTGAGCTGCTAGTCGCTGGCACCCCTTAGTGACCAGTGCCGCAGCACCCTCACTCTGCAGTGGCTGCAGCTCGCCACCACCCTGCCCACCAAAGCCCTCCAGCAGGGTGCTGGCTGAGGTGGAAGTGGCTGAGGCTCTGGGGATCCCACTGCCTGCTGAGGCCTCAGCAGGTGCTCCTGGACGGTGGTAGGAGGGTAGCAGGGGACATGGCAGGTAGCTCTCCACCCCCATCCTGGACCGGCCAGGCTCCAAAGGCTCTGACACAGAACCCGGCAACTGAGGGAGAGCCTGACTCAGGGATTGGGGCTGGCACGGGCTGTCCATGGCAGCAGCGTCTTCATCCCCCTGGCATGGAGGGCACGGCCTGGGCCCATGGTGCCACCCTCCTCCGCTGCCTCCTCCTCCTCCACTTGATGCAGCTGGGGGCCGGGGCGGCAGGGCTGGCCGGGCCTGGCGTGGGGCAGGGTGAGGCAGGGCAGGTGGCAGCAGCTCTTCTTGTGCCCTGGGGGTGCTCGCTGGTCCCCAAGTCCTCTGCTGTCCCTAGGGGCTTGGGAAGGGACCTGTCAGGGTTACTGGAGAAAGAGATAAAAGAAAAGAGATGTTTGAGGACCTAGACGAGGCAGGCTGGCTGGGGAAAGGGTGGAGGGGCAGTAGAAAGGCAGACAGACTTGACTGTTGAGACCAAAAAAATTGAGCCAACTAGGGGGTGAAGACCCCTGGAATTTGGGGGGGGGAGGGAGTCACTGACAGATAAGAATCAGGGAGGACAGGTGGAGGAGTAAAGCTGGGTCGATGACCCAAGACAGAGGGCTGCGCGGGGCCAGGGGAGAGAACCACCTCAGGTGAGACAGACGGACAGAAAAGAGGGAGGGGCCTGAGTAGAACAGGAGCGGCGAGGGAGTGGGGAATAGAGACGAACAGGGGGATCTGCCTGGGAGTTCCAGGCACACACAGAGGGAATGTGGGGGCCACAGGCAGAGGAAACTGGGGAGTCCAGAGACAAAGAAAGCAGAGGGGCGGGGAGGGGGGGGGACAGAGACAGAAAAGCCGGAGAAAAGCTGGGAGGGAGGGCCTAAGACAGCCGGACAGACCGGGTGGAAGGGTCGACCTTACGCCCACGAGAGGAAGCCTGCTGGGGGCTGACACACATCCAGACGGAAGGGAGGTCCTGAGACAGACTGACGGACGGAAGGGAGTCGCAGGAGGAGGGCTCCCCAGCGACAGGGAAGGGCGGATAAGGGTTCACGCACCCGGGGACCGGACTAGGGGAAACGAGCGCCCCCTACCAACCAACTCCAGTCGCTGCGAGCACGGCGGCCCCGTCGGGGCGCAGCTGGCGACGGAGGTCGGGCCTGAGCGCCGCTCGGACCCCTGCCCACTCCCCTCCCCCTCGGCCAGGCTCGCGCTCCCCGCGGCCACCTCAACCAGCGCCGCGGCAGGCACTCAACGTGCCCGTCGCGCGATCCCTCCCCCGCGCCCCACCCCCATTCCTCCTCCCCAGGGTCGCCGAGCTCCGCCACCACGGGCCGGAGCGCGCCCCCACGCCCTGCCCGGCTCGCGCCGGCGCCCCGACTCCCGCGCCCTCTCCGCCCGCTCCCTTCCCTCCCCGAGCTCTCCTCACCGAGCTTTTTCCTCCGACCCCGGCGCCGCCGTTTGTTCCAGCCGCCCTGCGCCGCACAGCTCGCCATACCCCGCCCCCACCGCCCCTGACGCTCCGCCCCCGCCTCTCCGGGTGGGTACGTGACCGCACCCGGGCCGAGGGGACGGTGCGCAGGCGCGAGCCGCGGGAGGCGGGGCATGGGCGTTCACAACAGCCACACTCTAAAAGGGGAGGGGGCTGGCCGACACGAGGCTCATTTGCATTCTACGCCCCGCCCCCTTTTCCGCGAGCGGAGGCTCGGATTTAGAAAGGGCTGAATCGGGGAAGTTTCTGCTGACATGCAAATGACATGGGAGAGATATGCAAATAATGCTATTTACATGGACAAGCCCATCTTCTCAGAGCCGAGAACGCTGCGGAAAGAGTAGCCGGGTCGGGATGTGCCATGCAAACATCGATGTCTTTTACATGGACAGCCCCACCTTCTCACAGCTCAAGAATAGGGATGAGATATTTAGAAATGTCGGCGCAGGTAGTTGGGAAATATATGTAAATGAATACGCCAGCAATAATTTACATAAGGCCTTTATATAACGGAGGAAAACAGTGCAGAATGTCCTTGAGGGGAGGGATCTCAGACTAGAAGGGATGATAACCCACTCCGCCCTGTCCCCTCGAGACAAGTGTTCGAGTCAGAATAAAGTAACCCAGGAAAGCCATGCAGAGATGTTTGCATGACAGCCTTGTCTTTTTCTTTTTTTAATATATTTTATTGATTTTTTACAGAGAGGAAGGGAGAGGGATAGAGAGTTAGAAACATCAATAAGAGAGAAACATCGATCAGCTGCCTCCTGCACACCACCTACTGGGGATGTGCCCGCAACCAAGGTAAATGCCCTTGACTGGAATCGAACCTGGGACCCTTCAGTCCTCAGGCCAACGCTCTATTCACTGAGCCAAACCGGTCAGGGCCAGCCTTGTCTTTTAAGAACATTATAGGCAACTGAGCCTGGGAGGATTGTGTTGGAGGTTGACACATCCAGACGGAAGGGAGGTCCACTTAAATGCCCCCACCCCTTGGCTCGGTGGAACAGAGACGCAGGCCTTCCCTGTGTGGGTTAAAGCAGACTTGAGGGTGGCTAAGCAGTTGGGAGTGTCCAGAGGGGACTTATCTGTCCCTTGGCAAGCTGGGGTGGCTTTGGACTATTTAGATGGAACCATTTTGTCTTATTCAGTATGCACGTGAGTCCAGGTTGCACAAAGCCCCACATACACACAGAAAGGGTTCATGGTCACATACAGGTATCAAAAGAGTCAAATTCACATCAAAACACACAAAGACTGCCGTGCATGGCTTAGTGGTTGAGCATAGACTTATGAACCAGGAAGTCACCGTTTGATCCCTGGTCAGGGCACATGTGCTGGTTGTGGGGTCCGTCCCCAGTGAGGGGCATGCAGGAGGTGGCCAATCAATGATTCTCTCATCATTGATGTTTCTTTCTCTCCCTCTCCCTTCCTCTCTGAAATCAATAAAAAATATATTTACACACACACACACACACACACAAAGACCTAAGAGGCACTCATGCAAGTTAGACACTGCCCAGGCTTTCAGGCATCAGGCATGTATAGGTATCACCCACAGGCCTAAATTCTTACTCATGTTGTTCGATGTCCCAAAGAGCCTCATGAATACAATCACTAAGGACACAGAATTGTCACAAACAACAGTGCCACACACACAAGCAGCACATATTCCGACAGATACCATCAATAATGTCACACAGGGACATCAGTGTTATATATGTGGGCCTCGCACATTGTCACAAAATGTGCACACAGTGACAGACTCCCTCGTTAACAGGCACCTACCTGAGTCATGGGGTCATGGTGTACCCCCACACCATGTCTGATCCAGAAACGTGGCCCCAAACACCATGATACTCATTCTTCCATTAGATACCTCTTCTGCCTCCCCTCCCTCCCTGCCATCCCAAAATGATGAAGGCCAAGACACAGGTATAAACAATGCTTTATGGGAGTGGAGAAGTAAGCCTTCAGGTAATAAATAACTCGTACTCGCAATGGCAGGGCCAGGGGAGCTGGGGCCAATGGCCCTGGTCACAGGCTTTGGGAACACTTTGAGAATGGTTAGGAGTTCGAGGGGGATAGGGGGTAGCCAAGACAGAGGAAGCAGCAGCAGGTATGGATTCCCCCCTCCCCCGTGGCTCAGTCTTGCCCCTCAGCCAGGCCCAACCAGGCCAGGGAAGGGGAACAGGTGTCAGGACAGCTTCTCTGGGGCCAGGTGAGGGACTTGGCCTCCTGGGCCCTAGGTCTGGACCCCAGTCAGAAGGACAGGGCTGGTCCTGGAGAACAGGTGAGCTGAAAGAAAAGTGTGAGGTGAACTGGAAGGATCCTGGCGCTGTCCAGCTGGTGTGTCTGTCTCATTTCTGGGTATCTTTGTGCCCTCCTATCAGTGTCTGTCTCTCCATACCTTTCTCTCTCTCTCTCTCTCTCTCTCTCCAGGAGTTTCTACATTATCTGACTTTCTATTTCTCATCTGCATGTAATTTGTGGCATTCTCTGTGAGAGTTTCTCCTTGTTTCCTCAGAGAGCTGTCTCCTTGAGTCTGTAAAAAGGTAGCTCAGTGTCTAAATTTAATGTCCCCACCTTTGTATCTCTATGTAACTTCTACAGTCCTGGATCATCCTGACGCCAGGTCTTATTCTAGGGCTTTCTAAACTGAGGATACACATTCAGTCAGTGGTTCTTGCTCTGTTACAGATATCAATGCCTGGGAGCTTCCAGGAATCCTGAAATCACTTCAAAATCTTTGGGGGGAGGCCCAGGCATCAGTAGCTTTTAAAGATCTCCAGGTGATTCCAATGTGCAGCACTGGATTAATGGGGTGGGAAATCAGCCTTGACCAATCTTTGACTGAAAAAGAATAAAATAGAGCCCAGCCAGTGTGGCTCAATGGTTGAGCATCAACCCATAAACCAAGAGGTCTCCATTTCGATTTCCGGTTTCAGGCTCAATCCCCAGGAGGGGGGATGCAAGAGGCAGCCGATCCATGTGTCTCTCTCATTGATGTTTCTATCTCTCTATCCCTCTCCCTTCTCTCTAAAATCAATAAAAACATGTTTTTTTTAAGAATAAAATGGAATACATAGAAAATATCGGAGTGCATCATATGTAATAACTAGAGGCCCGGGTGTTCAGGTGGGGTCCCTCGGCCTGGCCTGCGGGGATAGGGCCAAAACCAGCTCTCCAACATCCCCTGAGGGGTCCTGGATTGCGAGAGGGTGCAGGCCAGGTCAAGGGACCCCACCGGTGCACGATCGGGCCGGGTAGGGATCGAGGGAGGGCTCCAAGGTGTGTCCAGCCCGTCTTGCCCAGTCCAGATCTGCCAGACCCCAGCAGCAAGCAAACCTACCAGTCGGAGCATCTGCCCCCTGGTGGTCAGTGCACATCATTGCAATTGGTCGAAAGGTCAGACACTTAGCATATTAGGCTGTTATGATATAGGATATTGGTCCATGGAGATACAAAGCAGATAAGTGGGTGCCAGAGGCTGGAGAGAACGAGGAGTGACTGTTTAGTGGGTACGGAGTTTCCTTTTAAGGTAATGAAATGTTTTGGAACTAGACAGAGGTGGTAGTTGCACAATCTTGTGAAAGTACTGAATGACACACTTTCAGATGGCTAGATTTTTCTTATGTGAATATCACCACAATTTTTTAAAAAAAGAATATTGGTGCTAAGAAAACATGTGTTTCAGTTTTATGTGTGTGCCTGTATTAGATCAACATATATTTCCTCCAGCAGATTGCAGTCAACAAAGTGAAAAAACATCATCTTACTATATTTGATTCCCTGAGAGCAAACCCTGAAACAGACCCTGGGCTAAGCCCTGGGGGGAAGAGTATACTCATTCATTTCTGCATAGCCAGAGTCTTTCAAGGGATAAAAGGAAGAAAAAGAATAGGAGTTGGTGTAAGAAAGGAGGCGGGAGGACAGGCGCACCCAACCGAGGCACAGCAGATGGAAAGGCCTGGATGGAAAAAAGAGCACTACCCAAGGAACTTACCCAAGACTCCTCTCTCTCAAATTCCATATGCACTCATCAGGAAATCATTTTGGTTTTGCCTTCAAAGCCTATCCAGTATAACCCCGTTCCCCCACAGCCACTCTGGAACTGCCAATGGCTGGGAGGGGAAATGGGCATGAAGTGCAGAGGGAGCCCTGGGAAGACATTCACACCCCTAGAGAAGTCAGGATGGGACCAAATCCTGTAGGATCTTGCAAGCCTGTCAAGTCGTTTGGAACAAACAAGGCTTCCTGAAGGAGAGGGAGGAAGTTAGTATGGAAAAGAGGGGAAGGAACAGTGTTCCTGGCAGAAGAAGCAAAATGAGCAAAGACCCAGAAATATAGAAAAAACTTTAGTGTGGCTACAGTGGCCTGAGAGGTGGAAAGAGATGCAAGTTGAGGCAGGAAAGAGATGCAGAGTCAAACACCAGGCTGAGGAGCCTCAGCTGTGTCTCATGGACCCTGGGAGCCATGAATGGTTTTAAGCAAGAGAGACAGGATAGGATGTGCTTTAGAAAGACCCAATGGCTACATTAAGAGGGCACAAGACTGGAGACAGAAACCAGGGAGGATACAGAACCTATATACACCTAAATACCTTCTCTGCCCCCCTTCCTCCACCATCATCTCTCACCTTCACTTTGCAGTAGCCTGCTCACTGTTCTTCCAGGTCATGCCCTCCACACAGTCCCCCACTATATGCAGTAAGAGGGACCCTATGAACACCTGAATCAGATCCCATCCCTCCTCTGCTCAGAACCCTCCTATGGCTCCCACCCCATCCAGTGTATAAGCCAGAGTCCTCCCTGTGGCTCAGAAGGCCCTAATTGATCTGCTTCCCTCCACTTCTGACCTCATCTCCTGCTATACCATACCACCCCCTCAACATAAACACGCACACACACACTCCACTCCAGCCACATTAGCCTCCTTGGTCTTCTCTACTCATGCCAGGCATAGCACTGCCACCAGGCCTTTGCACTAGCTGTTTTCAGCCTAGAACACTCTTTCCCCAAATCCCCATATAACCTCCTCCCTTACCTTCTTTGAGTCTTTGCCCAAATATCACCTTCTCGCCCTGGTCGGTTTGCTCAGTAGTTAGAACATCAGCCCAAAGACCGAAAGGTCTCGGGTTTGATTCCCAGTCAAGGGCACATATCTGGGTTTCAAGTTCACTCCCCAGCTAGGTTGGGGCGTGTGAGGGAAGCACCCAATCAATGTCTTTCTCTCACATCAAGGTTTCTCTCTCTCTCTCTCACCCCCTCCTCCGTCCCCTCCACTCTCTCTAGAAAAATCAATGGAAAAAATATCCTTGGTTGAGGATTAAAAAAAAAAATGTCACCTTCTCAGTAGGGCCTTGACTTATCTTCCTGTTCAAAATTCCATTCCCCACTCCACACCCCTCCTTGCCCTGCATAGCTCTTATCTCCTTAATGACTATATAATTTACTTATGTATCTTATTTATTGTCTGTCTCCTCCATGAAGGCAGGGATTTTTTAAAATACATTTTTATTGATTTCAGAGATGAAAGAGAATCATCTGTCGGCTGTCTCCTGCACACCCCACACTGGGGATCTAGCCCACAACCTGGGCATGAGCCCTGACCGGGAATCGAACCATGACCTCCTGGTTCATAGGTCAATGCCCAACCACTAAGCCATGCTGGCTGGGCTGAAGGCAGGGATTTTGTGTTTCATGAGTGACTTGAACAGGGCCTGGCACATAGTAGATGCTCAATGAATATTTCATGAAATATGAATGGGAGGGTCAGAGATCCAGGCCAGACTTCCCCTGGCCAGGAAGATGGTTCCTTTAACTCGTGTTTTTGCATTTTTCTTTCGCTGTTTCTCTTGTCACCTTTCCTTTTCTGTGTCTCTGTCTCTGTTCCATACTCCCCCTTGCCAGGAGACCACCCCTGCAGTCCCTGAGTCCCCAATATCCCACCTGGCTCCGCAGGTCTCAGCAGCCACAGGGCTGCGGGGCCACGGCCTGGGCACTCCGAGGCTGCCGCAGCTGGCGAAGGGAAGCATCACCGTACTGAATGCCTGAGCCCATCCTCTCGGGGTCGAGCTCACCTGGGAGCGAGGAGAGAGGTCAGGATGGGTCCCTTGGAAACCTCTGGCCCCTACCTTCCACTCCCACTTCCACTCCGGTCAGTCTGGGCCTCACCTGAGTCGATCTTGTTCAGGATGGTGCGGGCACACTTCAGGAAAGCCTCCTCCACGTTCTCCCCTGTGAGAGCACTGGTTTCCAGGAACATTAGTTCTGGGGGCAGACGCTCAGGTCAGGACCTCAGTCAATCCCCATCCTCTACTCCAACCCTGACCTGCTGCCTCTCATTCTGTTCCTCAAACGTGCCACCTTTGCCCTCACTCCTGGCCTTCATACACACCATTCCCCTGTCATGAATGCCCTTCTCCCCAGGTACTCACCTAGCTCTTCCTTCAGAGCTCAGATCACACATCTCCCCGAGAGAGTCCTCCCTGACCTCCCAGGATGGGTCAGGTGCCTCCTCGGGCTCCCATGGGCCCCTGTGTCTCCCCCAGCCTGGTCCTGATCCCTCTGGGTTATCACTGTGTGGAAATGCACTTGCTTGCCCACCTACCCCACACTGGACTGTGAGCTAGGCCCATGCTGTCATCATCACCGTGTCCTTAGCACCATCTAGCAAGGCCCAGGTCCACTACAGTTCACCCATCAGTCATATGACAAGGCCTCAAAGTAAATTAAGAGCCAGGATTGAAACCCACATTTTTCTGACGGCAAAACCTCCTCTAAACCTGGAGGTTACAAACTGGAAGAACATGGACAGTCCCTAAGCCAGCAGACATTTGGCCAACACAATATTTTCAAATGGGTTTGTACTTGCATTCCTTTTAACAGGCTGTCAGTTTTGTACACTCCATTGATGCCAGTGCCTGCTAACATGGTCAACCACAACCTATCTCCTTTAATCACAAAACATGCCTGTCCCCTAGGGCCATTGGAGTTTGCAGTTTCTAGCTTACACCAATACCCTGTGCCCTCGCCATGGTGGTTGACACCTTCTTAGCAGCCAGCATTATCAAGTACCCACTCCATCCAGGGGGTGCTGAAGGCTTTCCATGAACCATGCCCCTTAACCATCCTGCGGAATGTGAGACAGAAACATTGTGAGCCCCACTTTCTAGACAAGGAAACTGAGGAACAGAGCAGTCACATGACATACATGTGGCAACACTCACATTTGAACTCATCCCTCTCTAAACCTCCACATGCTCCTGCTGGACACGGCCAGAGAGAGCCAGAAGGTCCACGGCCCCAGTGGACTGTTCCCGTCCCTGTTGCTCACCCTATGGCTCTCACCGTTCTCCTGGGCAAAGCGGGAGGCCTCCAGGAAAGTAACCTCACGCTCCAGGTCCAGGTCCTTCTTGTTGCCACAGAGGATGACCACGATGTTGGGGCTAGCCAGTGTGCGGGCGTCTGTCAGCCAAGCAGCCAGCGAGTTATAAGTCTCCCGGCTGTGGAGAAGAAGAAAAAAGGGAGGTAGGTGCAGGAGAGGGGCCACCCAGATCCTACCCCATCCATTTCGTACACCTACCTGGTGATGTCGTACACCAGCAGGGCTCCAGCTGCCCCTCGGTAATAACTCCGTGTCACAGACCTGGGGGGCCAGGGGGACCCAGTCACCTCAGAGGCTGGGGTCTGCCCCAAGACTGCCCCCCTCTGCAGAGAGAGACTGGTGGTTTGGAGGCCCCCTTCACTACTGGCCCTTCCCCCAAAACTTGGCATGATCTGGTCTCACTACAATGCCTCCCTGTCTCACAGTCTCTATCTCCCTCAACCTCTATATCACTTAGCTCTTTGTTTGCCTCTTAGTCTTTCTCTGTCTTTGACTCTCCTGTGTCCCTGTCTTTCTGTATTCCTTCATTGGTCTGTCTTTCTCTCTGTCTCTGTTGTGTGTGTGTGTGTGTGTGTGTGTGTGTGTGTGTGTGTGTTTAAATCTCTATTTCTGTCTCTGTCTCATTCTCACATTTTCTGTCATGTCCCTTTTGCCTAGTCCTGGCCAGATGCTATGCAACTACATCTGCTTATCCCTCTTCTGCTGTGTCTGGGGGAGGCCCCCTTCCCAGTGTGGCCAACTGTCTGCATCTCCCTGTGCCACCAGTCTGGGTCCTCTAGAACTCATGCAATCATTCCGCAGCATTTATTGAGCACTTACTGCAAACCCAGTTTGTGTCACACACCTGTCTTTCCTTCGCCCTCTCTGTCTCTGGCCTGGCGTCTGTGCACCTCACACAGTAAACTAACACACAATGATTAACTTAGCAGCTCTTCTTCTCTTGTTTCTCTTCTGTCTCTTCCTCAGACTCAGGGTTTCTATATGTCTATCACCTTTCTCCAGACATTTCCTGAAGACATACTGTGCACTGAGTAACTATTCATTACTCTCTCTGCTAGTCCTGTCCCCCTTTCCCTGTCTGTTCTCTGTCTCATCTGTTATCTTTCTCTTCTTCTCCGTCTCTCTCT
>NW_005871469.1:153843-157522 GCF_000147115.1 Myotis lucifugus | reverse complement strand
GTTCTAAAGTTCTTTACCTACATCAACAACTCCCTTAATCATCGGGAAAACTCTATGAGGGAGTTGTACTAATAATTATCCCCATTTTCCAGATGAGGAAATTGAGGCCAGAAAGGTTAACTCTCTTGCCCAAGGCCCCCCAGCTAGGCAAAGCGGGTATTCAAACCCAGGCCAACTGGCTCAAGTCCAAGATCTTAGCTATTACATTGCTAAGGCCTCTTTTATCAAGGACTACAATCTCCTTCCTCATTTGCCGTGGACATGACCACAAAACATTTCCCCAATAGGTTTTTTCTGCTATGTTGGTAGCATAGCATTCATCCTACTGGGAACATTTAAAAAAAAAAAAAAAGGACTACAATATCACCCTTGCCCCTCATGACTTCACCTGCTACCACTCTGACTCATTAATTCCACTCTAGCCTCTGGCTTTCAGTCTACTCCCTGAAGATGACAAGCTGCTTCCGGCCTCAGGGTCTTTGCACTTGTTGCCTATGCTTTTCTCTATTTGTTGAATGAATGCTGCTCCCTCTGACTCCTAAACCAGTGATCTTTCTACTGCACCCTGTCCTCCCACCTCCTATCCATCCATCCTGATTTTCCAATTCTAAGTCCCTCCTTCCTTTCCCTCTACCCAAGGCCCTGCCCCTATTCTCAAGCTTGAGGCCCACCCCTTGCCACTAGTCCCACCCCATAATTCAAAGACAACTCATCCTCAACCCTATTCCAGACCTCTCAAGCCAGAGCAGTCACAGGGTCCAGAGCATCCCTTCAGGAAACCCTTAGCCCATCAAACTCGATCCCTGCTATTCAGCCCTGCCCAACCACGCAGGCTCCGCCCCGACGTTTTAAGGCCCACCCTCTCCCTCAAAGCCACCTGATCCATCATGCCAGACCTCCCTCAATTCCCGCGCCAAACTATTAAACCCATAACCAGACCCGCAGGCCCCGCCCAAATCGATTAAGCTCAGCCTCAGACCCACTAAACCCCTCCCAGCACCCACTAGGCCCTGCCCCATAATACCAGACCCCGCCCCCTGACTAAAGCCCCGCCCCATTCCCGCAGGCCGCATCCTTCCTGGGCCCGGACACCCGACCGCAGCTGACGCCCAGAATCCTCACCGTAGGTCTCGGCCATGACTCGGTCGTGGCCGCTCAGGGCCGCAATATGGCGCCGCGGCCGCGCCTGCTCCTCGGCCAGCAGCCGCTCCACTCCGGCTACAGCCCCGGCTTCTTCCTACTCCAGGAGCCCGGCGCCGCCACTTCCGCCTCCACCCGCCTCCGGCACGACCCCTAGGGCCTCAGGATACCCGGCCACACTTCCCAAAGGCAGGGATTGGCGGACTCAGCGGTCAGAGGGCGGGACATAAGGCACGGATTGACGGTGTGAGAGAGGACGAGCGGAAAGAGGCGGGACCAAGACAAGCGATTGGCGGAGCAAGTGGGAAGGGGCGGTGCAGATGCAGCCGAGCGAAGAAACGGATTTGGTCAGGAGTTGGGGGGCCAAGTCGAGACTCCACATTGGGTAGTAGCGGACTTGGGGGCGGGGATATGGATGCAAAGAAGAGGGTAAGGACCGGATAGACTAAAGAGCCTAGCAAGTGCGATTTCCGACCTCAGAGGCAGGAAGGATGAAAATTGGAGGAATACGCGCAGGTTAACCACCTCCCTCCTCCCTTTGCAGATAATCTTCCAAGAAGACCTCTGCTCTGCGATTGCTGTCTTCCTCAAGATCCAACTGGCTCATTCCCAATAGTTTCACATCGTTCCATTTATTGGTTTAGAGGACACTACAATTCCCCATTGGGCTGTTCAGATTGTGTGCGATATCTGTTTAGGAGCCCACCTCGGGTACCCAGCTTAGAAAAAGTGCTTTTAGTCAGTGAAACTCTACCTAGCAACCACTGACGTTACCGCAGTCAGTGGTTGATTGGCCAGACTCAGGAACCTGGGGACCCATTTCCATTATACCACTTGGGTTGCGGGAAACGAGTTAAGTCGGCTCGCGTGAATTGCGCGTACTCCGCGGGAGCCGTCTTAAACTCGGTTCATATAGATTTGCGGTGGAGTGCAGGAAACGTGTAAACTCGGGCCGATTGTAACTGCGTATTACCAAATATTTCATTTCAATCGAACCCATACTTCAAAAGATATAGGCATTTTAACGCGCCATCTTATATTTTGGCGGGAAATTCACCCGACACCGTAGTGATACCAGTAGATCCCCACCACAAAGACCACAGCGAATCGCAGTTTGCACTTGGCTGATGTATTTGCATAAAGCTGGAAGAAATGAACAGCTGGGACAGCGGTAGGCTGAGCTCACTGGCAGTAGAAATCCCATTTCTGGAAAAGAGAAAAGGAAAACAGTGGGGACAAAACCAGTGGTCACACCACAAAGGATCTAGGGATTTTAGCAAAGGCTATAGCCTTAGGGGCCAAGTTTGACCACACAAGTGCAATGCAAAACAGCCCAGAGCCCTGTAATCTTGCACCTCTCAACTGCAACAGGACTTAGAAATCATGCCCCATTTTACAGATGAGAAAACTGAGGCAGAAAACTTGTCTCAATACACACAGTTAGGCTTCCAGGCAGCCAAAGGTAGAAGCCTTTTTGCCCATTATCAAAACCCAAGGATCCTCCCTCTAGATACCTGCCAGCCCCCAACACACTCACATCTGTCTTCACATCGATTTTGCCAGGTTTCAGGGTCTGGTCCTCCCGTACAATGCTACTGGGGAAAAAGCCCAGGCGAGCAGCCAGGTCTCCATAGTAATCTCCCTGAACCTAGGGAAAAGGGGTTTAAAAGCCTGGGTCTGGGAAAGTGACAAGCTCGCAACTCCTAAAGATCTTTGTACTAGCTCTCCAAGGATCTCCACGTGGTTGGCTCCATCCTTGTCAATCAGATCTCAGCTTAAAGTCACCTGTTCTGAAGCCTCCCTGACCAGCTGATGTAGTCACCCATTCACTCACATGCATTTTCAAAGAAGCACATTGGCTAACTTTGATGGTTTGTCTTCTTCCAATAGAATAAAAGGGATTATTTGTACCTTGGCCAGTATGCTCCAGTGGTTAGAGTGCCTTGTGCCTGGGAGGATCGAGGATTCGATTCCTGGTCAAGGGCACATACCTGGATTGCAGGTTTGATCTCCCCAGCCCTGGTCAGGGAGCCTGTGGAAGTCACCTAATCTGTGTGTCTCTCACATTGATGTTTCTCCCTTCTCCCCACGTCCTCCCTTATACTCCCTCTAAAAATCAGTGGAAAAAATATCCTCACTCCTTGGATGAGGATTATTTGCTACTAGAGGCCTGGTGCACGAAATTTGTGCACTGGATGCGAGGTCCCCTCAGTCCAGCCTGCGCCCTCTCGCAGTCCCAGATCCCTCTTGCAGTCTGGGACCCCTCGCTCCTTACCGCCCGCCTGCTCGCTGCACCTTAGCACAGCTGTAGAGGTGGGAGCCTCTCCCACTGCTGCGCTCACCAGCCCTGAGCCCGGCTTCCTCCTAAGCAGCACTCCCCCTGTGGGAGCGCACTGACCACCAGGGGGCAGCTCCTGCGTTGAGCGTCTGCCCCCTGGTGGTCAGTGCCGAACTTAGCAACCAGTCATTTGGGTTGTTTCGGGTCCCTTAGGCTTTTCATTTATAGACTAGAGGCGTGCTGCACCAAATTCTTGGCGCC
>NW_005871469.1:138890-153224 GCF_000147115.1 Myotis lucifugus | reverse complement strand
GGGCTACGTAGTCCTGAGAGCCACAGCATGAGATGGGTCTGGGGACGATATAGGGAATGTAATACCCTCACTCAGGCTGGCAATCCAAGCCCCCCACCCCCAACCCCAACTCTTACAGCTGCATTCCTCATCAGCACACAGCTTCCAGTCAGCCAGCTTGGGCATGGAGCGGCCCCCAACAGTAGGTCCTGGGAAGGCAGACAGCAAGATGACACCGAGGAACACCCTAGACCAAGTCATCATGGACTATGAGCAGGAGAGTGACTAAGCAGGGAACGGGGTCTCCAATTTCCTCCTCCCTCCCTCTTTACAGCAGTACAAGGAATCCTGTGTTCTAAGTCTTGTCCCTGCCCTAAACCAGTCCCAAATTTCGCCCACACCACCTAGAGGCTGCTACCCAGCCAGAACCATTTCAAGGACAGGGTGGGGGCTTCCCACCCAAGGAAATGCCTAGAGCTCCAAAGCTGCCCAGGCTACCCCCTCAGCAGTCAGAGGCCCAGACAGGCAGGCTGAGATATTCAATTCCATCTTCTCCAGTTGGCTTGGGTACCTAGCTTGGAATTTCCTGTGCTGAGGGACAGAACAGGTAGCCCTTTGATTGCCAAGAATAGCGCCAGCTCTCAAATACTGAGTGAATATTATATGTTGGACCTTAGGCTAGGTGTACCCTGCCATGATCATTATTTATCCTCACCAGTCACTTCCTGACTCAGTGACCTGGGCTAAGCTATATTCTCCTTTTGGAGGCTCACCTTTCTCATCTGTACAATAGAGATAAAAGCTAATAGTTCTTTATAATGCATTCACCATTTTAATTACCATATTCTTCCATGTATAAGACCCCCCCGCCCCGCCCCCTGCTTTTCAAACCCAAAACTAAGAACTCAGTATTTTAAACATTTTGCTGGTTTTCCTCTTACTAGTAAGGCCTTCTTTTTGGCATCTTAAGGAGTTCTTCTTCCCGTTTTCTCCACTGTCTGATCATACACTCAGTGGGAGGAGGTCCATATTGTCTCTCTGCAGCTCTATTTCCATGCTCTTTTGCAGAGCTAATTACATTGTTTGAATTTTGCAGAGTAAGACTATCGCTTACCCGTATTTGTCTTTTTATTTTTTGACATCTTTATAGGCTCAGTACGCTCTGGTCCCTGTTGCATCTGTGCACTCTCCACCTCCACCTCCAATTATGGCATCAGCTGATGTCAGTAATAAGGTTCATGATTGGAGGAAGCCTGTTTGACAAGGTATGGGGAGCTATGCACCCATATGGATCCCTCCTCGACTGACTTCCGTGTATAAGATGCTCCTTGATTTTCAGTCTAACGATTTTAGAAAAAATAGCGTCTTATACACAGAAAAATATGGTATGTACTTTTATTGACTCCAACAAATACCCCATTTTGTGTGGAAATAGAAGCACAGAGCCTTAAAGTTGTTCACAAGGTTATAGAGCCAGGAAGTACAGGGGCTAGATTTGGGTCCAGGCCCATACTGAGTTTGGAGTTCAGTTGCCCAGAGTTAGAATAAAAAAGTGGAGGATTTGAATTCAAGGCTCACCTCTAAATTGTGCCTCAAATGAGAGAGCCACGTGGTGAGATCATTCTCCTGGGCAGCCATCTCTTTCCCCAGGCATTCTCACCTTTGGGACAGCAAGTCCAAATTTGTTTAGGGGGGAAGAGGGTGAACAATCAATCTTGGGTGGAGAATTCATCAGGGGCATGTAAAACATACCCAATACCCAGCACCAAGTATCATGAGAACATTCAACAGCTCTACTTAAATGTCACCTCCTCTAAGGGCCTTCCTGAATCACCCAGTAGTCACTGTTCCCCAGCCTCACCCTCTCATCACTCCATGACGTTTTGCTGGTAACAGTACTTGACATCAGCTTGTCTATTTTATTCACCATTGTATATCCTATACCACGAACAGTATTTAGCACAGAAAAAGTACTCAGCAAGTATCTGCTCAATTTATTGAGTGCTTGCTAAGTGCTTGGCAGTGGGGAGTAACAGTACAAACAATACCACAGTATTAATATAGATTCCTCTTTACACAAGAAAATGACTGAGTGGGTGAAGGGATAGCTAGGAATGTCTGCATGTCCCCCATGCAGAAAGCAGAGACTGGGATCTGCTGACCACAGAACCAGTGTGGTGGGCAAGATGTTTCCACTTGCCATCTGCAATAACACTGTGTCTTGTAGTAAAGGGGACCATCTCTTTCTACTTCCAATCTTTCAGATCTTACAGGGAGAAAGTCTGCATTTGGTGTTACAAGTCTCATCACTTCACTGGTGTTCCTCTTTAATGATAAGACCAGAGGAGAGACAGGTGTGGGCTAGCCTTGGCAGGAAAAATATTCAGCGAATGTAAGCCTATGTCCTACTGCCCTTGTTTTTGTGGTTCATTTTGTGCTTCTGTCAAATAATCTTATTTTCCCATCTATATAGTATGAGAAAGGGTCTGAAGCAATATTTTTTTTTTTGAGTCAATATAAAATTCTCCAGATTAGGTGTGTAACAGACAGTTAAGGGAGATCCTCCATTCCATCTTTCCTTATCCGTAGCTTCAGCTGCAAACATGATTGTCTAGCCAGAGACTACATTTCCCAGACTCCCCTGCAACTAGGGCACTGAAGAGGAATTTGAGTCTTCTGGCTGGCAACAGCTGGTCAGCAAGGGAGGTCAGTTGTTTGTGCCAGCATCTGGTCGGTAGCTTCCCATGTGTGTTCAAGTCCGTTTGGGCCTCCTGTTAGCAGCAGTGGCATCTTCCTGAATTCTAGACTGAAGCTCCATCAGGGGTTACAAACTTGAACTCAAGTGTCTCAAACCCAGACTGCCATTCCTACTATCCTTCCAATGATTTCATGAGTACCTAATTAATTACAGTGGGGTGTTGACTTACAAGTGTCCCGACTAACGAGTTTTTCGAGATACGAGCCGTCTCTCGGCCGATTTTTTGCTTTGAGTTGCGAGCTAAAATTCGGGTTACGAGCCAGCTTGATACCCCACCGCTAGTTGGCGCAGCGACCGTCACAGTGAACGCCACATCAGCCCAGCATCACGTGTCTCACTCGTTCACTTTTTGATTTGACAAAAGAGTAATTTGAGTTACGAGCTCCGTCACAGAACGAATTAAACTTGTAAGTCAAGGCCCCACTGTACCTTCTTTCTTCCTGAAGTACCCAGGATGGGACTGTTGCTGTAACAGAAGGCACTTTGTGAAGATTAGAAACAGGCAAAAAAAACGTCTTCCTTGCCCTGACCAGTTTGGCTCAGTGGCTAGAGCATCGGCTTGTGGACTGAAGAGTCCTAGGTTCAATTCCGGTCAAGGGCATGTACCTTGGTTGTGGGCACATCCCCAGTAGGGGGTGTGCAGGAGGCAGCTGATCAATGTTTCTCTCTCATGGATATTTCTAACTCTCTATTCCTCTCCCTTCCTCTCTGTAAAAAATCAATAAAATATATTTAAAAAAAGAAAAACGTCTTCCTTAACGCTCTATCATGTTAGAAAATTAATGTTCTACAAAGTGAATGGTGTGCCATTAAAGGTGACATCCTTGTGCAGTATAGAACCTGTCCAACTGTACATGGCAGCCTGGATTTCAATATCCTGCACTGAATGCTGAGGCAAAATAGAAATCTGCCAAGGTAGTAAAGGTGATGCCATCTCAGACAGTATTATTACATACTCTGCTTTCCCAAAGGTGCAGATGAGGTCCAAAAATTCAGGCTACTCTGATATACAGAAAAGGGAACCATAGAGGACAAGAAAATAAAAACAACAAATTGTTGTAGAAAATCAAACTTAAAAAACACTTTAATTCCAGCCTAACAGCGCCAGGTGCAATGTCTGGGGACAGACTCTGGGTACAATGCTGTGTGACCACTCACTCACACACGTGGCTCCAAGAAGGCCCCCGAGGGGGACTTACCTTCAGGGGGCCGAGCCAAGGGGAAGAGGGAAGGCCCCCAAACGGGGGCAAGGGCAAGCATGGGGAAAAGGTGCTACTTCTTGGCAAAGGAGATCTTCATGGCGTTGTTCTGGGTGATCTTAAAGCCCTGTAGGGCATCACGAGCAGCCCCTGCCTGAACCTCATTGTCAAACTCCACAAAGGCGATGTCGTGCCGCCCTGGGACCAGTCGAACCTCCTTGAAGCCAGGGAACCTGAGAGAAGAGAACAGATCTCAGGGATCTAGAATCAGCACTTCCCCTTAACATTTTGGCACCTGGTGGGCAGAGGCCAGGATGTTGCTAAACATCCTACAATACAGAGGATGGCCACAATAACAAAGAATTACCCATCCCTAAATGTATATAATGCTAAGTTGAAAAACCCTAATATAAATAAGTGCACACATTATGAACATATCATTTAATGAGAAATTTTAACACAAACTCCTACACAACCATATCCTAGATCAAGCCACCAAACACGGGCCTCCCCATTGCTTCTTTCTCTCATAACCAACCTATCTTCGCTCCAGAAATAACCACTCCCCTGACCTCTAGGATCTGCTGTTTCTTTCATTTCCCTCTTCTCATTCCCTACTTCCTTCCCCATTAGGCAACCATACTCATGTTGACTGGGTATCCTTTTACCCATCAGTATTCTTATAAAATATGTTTTGTTCTGTGGACATGGTAAACATGTGGCATTGCTTGTTTTACCCAGTTTCTCAAAATCTCCTCTCAGCACTATTTTAAAGAACCATGCCTGCGGCACTCTGTTCCTTCTAATGCTGCAGACACCATGGTGAGCGTCACCTTTGACTTCTCCTTTTGCGCAGGCTAATTCCCCACCATGACCCCTGTGAGGAATGTACCATCTATACTCCTTGGGACTCATGTTAGGAATTTCTTGCCCTAGCTGGTTTGGCTCTGGATAGAGCGTCGGCCTGAGGACTGAAGGGTCCCAGGTTTGATTCCAGTTAAGGGCACATGTCTGGGTTGTGGGCTCAATCCCCAGTAAGGGGTGTGCAGGAGGCAGCCAATCAATGTTTCTCTCTCATCATTGATGTTTCTTTCTCTCTCTCCCTTTCTCTCTGAAATCAATAAAAAAATAAATAAATAAAAAGAATTTCTTTAGGGACCTGGCTGGTGTGCTCAATGGTTGGAACGTCAGCCGATGGACTGAAGGATTTCGGGTTTGCATCCCGGTCAAGAGCAAGTACCTAGGTTGCAGGTTTGAACCTCAGCCTGGTCGGGGCGCATGGGGAAGTCAACTAATCAATGAGTCTCTACCATTAGTGTTTCTCTCTCTCCCCCATGCTCCTCTACCTTCTACTCTTTATTAAAAAAAAAAAAAATTAATGGAAAAAATATCCTTAGGTAAGGATTAAAAAAAATTTCTTGAAGGCCTTTCTGGCAGTGACAACCTCCCCATAACATGGCTTTTGTTAAAGATCTCCTTCATCCCTCTCCAGAAGAGATGAGGAAACACAAGAAGCGCCTGGTGCAGAGCCCAGTTCTTATTTTACGGATGTGAATGCCCAGGCGCTGTAAAAGCACCACTGTCTTTAGCCAGACAGTAGTTTTGTGTGCTGGCTGGTCCACTGTGCTGTCAACATATAGGAGGAAAAGCAAGGCTGACAGAAGAGCCTTCTCCAAATGAGAGCAGCACTAAAAGCACCTAAATCAGCCCTGGCCAGTGTGGCTCGATTGCTTAGGCATCTCCCCGTGCACTGAAAGGTTGCTGGTTCAATTCCAGGTCAGGGCACACGCCCAGGTTTCAGACTGGATCCCCACTGGGGGTTGTGCAGGAGGCAGCTGATTGTTAGTCTGCTCTCACATCAATGTTTCTCTCTCCCTTTCCCTCTCTCTAAAATTCAATAAAATATATTTGTTTAAATAATAGAAATAAATAAAAGCATCTAAATCAAGATGAGTGGGGAAGCACTTCAATAAACACAGTTTGGATGAAGACACACCCCTTAACTTCACTAAGCAGTGAACGGTTACCCTGCACAATGGTCAGAGTCTACATGCCATCAGCAAGGCACGAGGTTCAAACCTCCCCACCTACCACGCTTGCTGGCATACTGATTTTTGCAAGTCTGGCCAGTGTTCAATGAGGTCTTTTTCACATGTACCTTGAATCCTACAGACTAGAAAGCTGAGGCACAGAGCCTCTCCACCCCCACGAAGGTGGAGGACAGCACACACACTCTGGCCACTGCTGACCCTAAGCCTCATCACCACCACACCCCATGGGCTGTGGGCCTGACCTCAGCCTCCTCTTTTTCCATGTCCAGTCCCTGTCCCACCTGCAAAGCCTAAGCAGACACAGGACTCCGCTAGCAGAATTCTGAGGCCTATCCCCATGGTGCCACTTTCTGGCCATCACCCTCTGGCCCCTGCCCAACCACAGGCCCCACTTACTGATTGAAAAGCATGGACAGCATGAGCTCATTGGTCTCCTCTGGCAGGTTGGTGAGGAACAAGATGTGATTTGGTGGGTTTTCTGAAAGCTACAGGGAACAGACAGGAGCGCGTGAGTCTAATGGGGGGTCTGCTGACTTCTGCTCTCCACCCCCACCCTGCTTGAATCCTTTCTCTGCTTCGTACCCTCAAGACCAGTGGTTCTCAACCTTCCTAATGCCGCGACCCTTTAATACAGTTCCCCATGTTGTGGTGACCCCCAACCATAAAATTATTTTCGTTGCTACTTCATAACTGTAATTTTGCTACTGTTATGAATCGTAATGTAAATATCTGATATGCAGGATGTATTTTCATTGTTACAAATTGAACATAATTAAAGCATAGTGATTAATCACAAAAACAATATGTAATTATATATGTGTTTTCCGATGGTCGTTCGATCCCCAAAGGTGTCGCGACCCACAGGTTGAGAACCAGTGCTCTAGACTGTGAGCCACAAGAAAGCACTGCTATATCCAGAGCAGGTGCTTGTCAACAGATCACTGAGCATGAATCCAGGTGCTGGCCGCTGCTCCAGGCTCACCCGGACCTTCCAAAGCTCCAACAAATACGTCAATCCCTTGCTGCTCCAGAACCTCGCGCTCATCCTCCAACAGCACCTCCTCAGGGAGGCTTACCCAGACCACCCACACTTTAACAGCGCCCCTTCGGTTCCCACGTTCTGACTATTTATACGAGACCCCAGGAGAACTAGACACTTACAGGCTGAGCAGGTGGCATCTGCCCTGGCATAAGCTGCTGTGGGGGCATGGCCCCCGGTGGTATCTGGCCAGGTGCGAGGCCTGGAGGTGGGATCATGCCAGGGGGCGGCATGTACGGAGGCTGGCCGGGCATGTGGTGCATGATGCGGGGTGCCTGAGTCATCGGCGGCATGCCCTGTGGAGAGGGAGGGCTGGACTGAGTGGGTGGCTGACAGGGGGAAGAAACTTGCTTTCAGTGTCATTAGGAAGCGCAGTGGAGAAAAGGTTGTTAGAGGAAATCCAGGTGTAAGACACAGGGAGAAAAACCCAGACTTAGGAAGAGGTAAAAAAGGCAAAGGATACCAAGAGAAACAAACAGAGCAAAACAGACCCAGCGTCAATGGGGATGTCATATAAGAAAGTTAAAAGAAATTTTTTTAACATTAAAAAAAAAGTCAGTGCAACCTAAGTTTGTCTATAGATATATGCATGGAAAAAATAAACAGGAAAAAATTCTAAGTATTAACAATAGTTAACTAAAAGAAGTGGAAATAAACACTATAATGAGAACGCTATATTTTCACATCTAAGAATAAACTTTAAAGAAAAAAACAAAGAAATAGATCCAGAGTCCTACAGAGAAAAAAGAAATGGAAGGCAGAGATGGTCAAGGCAGATACAGAAAGAAGTGAGAAGGGTGGCAGCGAAGGGAAGAAAGCAGACAGCGGATGACACAACACATGCACTGAGGGGACAGGGCTGCAGGAGCGGGAATCACTCCTTGACAGTGAAAGATGGACAGAAAGCTGGACACAGAAGAAGGGACAGGTAAAGAGTGGGGAAGCTGGACAGTAACCCAAACACCATTCCTGATGCCATCAGTGCACGCAGGACAAATACAGCGTGAACCACCAGGAAAGCTCACGTGGAGACTTAGAGACCTACAGTGGACGCAATTCATCCATCTTTTTCTTTCATACTATGTGCTTCTGTATCCTGTTTAGAAAACAGGATGCTTCTAATTTTCATGCCTCACCAAGGTCATGAAGGCGCTTTCCTGTTTTCTTCCAAAACCTTTGTTTTAGCTGTCACGTTCGGGTATATGATTCGTCTCAAATTAACTTATATCTAGTTGTGGTAGAGTAATTTTTTTCCCTTACAGATATCCAATTGGTCCAGCATCATTTACTAGGAAAAAAAATCCCTTCCCCACTGGACTCAGCATTAGCTTCATATGTTGAGTAACCACATGTGTGGATCTGTGTCTGCACTCTACTCTGCCCGCTGGTCCGTCTTCCAATACCTCACCATCTTGACCACTGCAGCAGGCTCCCCCAGCTTTATTCTTCTCGCCTATCTTGCTTGAGAAACAGGCTGTCAGTGTCCCCAAAAATTCCTATTGGGGTTCTGATTGGAATTGTTGACTTTTAGATCAATCTGGGAAGAAGTGACATCTTCAAAGCAGGGAGCTTCTCCAGCTATCTACTGAGACCGTCTCCAATTTCTCTCAGCAGTGTTGTGTAGTGTAGTGTAGTGTAGCGTGTGTGCACACCTTTTGTTGGATTGACCCCTAAGAGCTATTTTTTGGTTTGAAGTCTACTTGTGTGTGGCTAGCATATAGAAAAAAAACTTATTTTTTCCACATTGACTTTACACCTGGCAACCTTGCTACATTAAATCCACTTATTAAATAATCCCAACTGGGCTTAGTAACTTCCTCTAGATTTACTACACAGAGAACATCAAGGTCAAGGAGAGAGAAACCAAGAGCCTGGGACACAAAGAAAGAAAGATCGTAAGGAAGAGTCTGGCAAGCAGGGACAGTATTTCTGAAGTGGAAACACCATCATCTAGAGACAGGCACGCAACCTACGTAAGGAAATGGAAGGGGGGTGGTGTCTGAATCCCCAAGTGGAGACCCCTCCCCTACTCCTCCCCCAGTCAGGCTACATAGCAGAGAAAGGCATGGTGATGAAGGGGTCCTAGCTTACCGGGACAGGCCCCGGGACGGCCCCCACTACAGGGGCGGCTGCCCCGCCCTGCACGGCCTTCTTTGCAGCTGGGGTCTCCTGGCTCTTGGGCTTCCTCTTCTCCCGCTTACGGTCACGCTCCACGAATGTGCCCTTCATCTTGGCAATGATATCCGAGTCGGTCTTGGCATACTGGATACGCTGCCAACAGAGAGCCAAAGGGTTAAGAGAGTGGACTTTGGAGTCAATTGCGTGGGTGCAAAAGTAGACCTTACCAGGACCTGAGTAAGTAACATTAAAGAAATTACTGGGCCCAGCCGGCATGGCTTAGACCCGCCTCCCCCACTGAGGTAGGACAGTGATGGCGAACCTATGACACGTGTGTCAGAGGTGACACGCGAACTCATTTTTTTGGTTGATTTTTCTTTGTTAAATGGCATTTAAATATATAAAATAAATATCAAAAATGTCTTTGTTTTACTATGGTTGCAAATATCAAAAAATTTCTATATGTGACACGGTACCAGAGTTAAGTTAGGGTTTTTCAAAATGCTGACACACCGAGCTCAAAAGGTTCACCATCACTGAACTAGGAAGGTCACGGTTCAATTCCCGGTCAGGGCATATGCTTGGGCTTCGGGCTCGATACCCAGGCTTCTCTGCTGCCCCAGCCAACACTCTCCCACATGACCCGCCTCCCCCACTGAGGTCACCTGCCCGGGACCTGCAGGCACTGACACATGCTGTCCCCTCCCCAAGGAAAATGGCTCAGGGAGGCACATTCTAACCAAGTCAAACTGAAAAATCTATTAAGGAACAAGGAAAATGGCCCAATGAACCAAAGACCAAAGATATCTGCCAGCAATCTGGCAGAAAGTGCAGCTCATGCCACTCCTTACCTCCCAGACTGCAGCCTCCTTGGTCATCCACTTGATCTTGTGAACATCTGCAATCCAGCCACCTTTCTCTCATCCCAGCCTGCCTGGGAGCCTGACCCAGCCTCTCCTTCACACTGGACCCTGAATTCTCTCCTCCAAGCCACTCTATCCAAGAGCCACAGGCATCTCCCAGCCTAAACCTTTCCATGGCTCTGCAGCACCCCGGGAGTCACTTCCAATTTCAGGACCAACTTTGGTCATGCTCTGCAGGCTATGCCCTCCCCACACCTCCTGCCTTCACTCCAGCCAAATGAACTTGACTCACTTCCTCAATTACATATGCTCTTGGTTATCTCTGGGCCTTAGTCCTCATGGTCCCTCTGCCTAACATTCTTTTTCCCTCTACCCCCCCAGCTAACACTTCTTCAAGTCTCACCTCATCCAGAAAGCCTTCCCTGAACCCCCAGCCTGGTTGAGGTGCCTCTCCTAAGCTTGTCTAGCTCTGCGCACAACCCCCATTACAGCCGACTCCTGAGTTGTCACCATCTGTTGACAAACTTGTCTCTCTCACAGCACTGTGAGTCCGAGAGGGCAGGGTTCCCTTAGGTATTGTGTGACCCACACCCTAGTACAGTGAACAGTAAATGTGAGAACAGCAAGAGAAACTCCTGTCCTTAAGGGACTGGAATACAGGTGACAGAAGATCCAGGCCCATCCAGTCTCCTCTAGCACCTCACACACAAGTGCGCACATACCCTCCATACCCACAGTGCTCACCATGGGCTTGTCGTAGAAGGGGAAACCCTGCATGGAACGCAGGGCGTTGGTGGCGCTGCTGACCTCCTTAAAGATGACAAAGGCTTGGCCCCTCATTTTCAGGCTCCGTGACACCAGGATATCCAGGATCTGGCCAAACTGGGAGAAGATAGCATACAGGGACTTCTTCAGCTCTACAGTGGGGGGAAGAAAGATCCATGGGTGACTAGAGGCCTTGGTACCATGCCTGGGTCTTAAGCTCCCGTTTTCAGTGGAAAGTGCAGCCCAGAAGGGAAACATCAGCCAACAAAGAATGCCCAGAATACCATGGGTCAGCAATCCCGCAAGAGCCAGCAGTAGGGGGCGTGCAGGAGGCAGTCCATCAATGACTCTCTCTCATCATTGATGTTTCTATCTCTCTCTCCCTTTCCCTTCCTCTCTGAAATCAATAAAAATATATTTTTTTTAAAAAAAGAAGCACTGCATGGGGCTTAGCTAATTTAATCCCTGAAACATCAGTGCAAAGAAGCTATTGCGATTTTGCCCAGTTCTTAAACACAGAAAATGAGGTTCAATAAAGGTGATAACTTCAAGAAAATGAAAAGGTATGTCTGATGTCAAGAACTGGGTTTGGCCCTGGCCAGTTTGGCTCAGTGGATAGAGCGTCAACCTGCGGGCTGAAGGGTCCCAGGTTCGATTTTCGTCAAGGGTACATGCCTGGGTTGCAGGCTTGATCCCCAACAGGGGGTGTGCAGGAGGCAACTGATCAATGATTCTCTCTCTCCTCTCCCTTCCTCTCTGAAATCAATAAAAATATATTTAAGCCCTAGCTGGTTTGGCTGAGTGGATAGAGCTTCGGCCTGCGGACTGAAGTGTCCCAGGTTCGATTCCAGTGAAGGGCACATGCCTGGTTTGCGAGCTCAATCCCCGGTAGGGGGTGTGCAGGAGGGACCGATCAATTGTTCTCTCTCATCGTTGATGTTTCTCTCTTCCTCTCTGAAATCAACAAAAACATATTTTTTAAAAATAATAATAATCGGGTGTGCCCTGGCTGGTATGGCTCAGTTGGTTGGAGCATCATCCATTACACCAAAAGGTAAGTGGTTCGATTCAGATCAGGGCACATATGATGTTTCACTCTTACATCGGTGTTTCTCTCTCTCTCAAATCAATGAACATGTCCTCGAAGATTACAAAAGAAAAGAATCAAGTTCTTAAGCAGAATTCCACAGTGGTGACATCAACTATTTTTCTTTACTGTGTGACCCTGGGCAAGTCACATCACCCCTGAGTCTCAGTTTCCTAATCTGAGAAATGGGAACAATAACTACTTCCTGTAGAGTTGTTGTGAGAATTAAATATAATTAAGACGTGTATCAGCACCTGGTATAGAGTGTTATGCATCATTATTCATTTCATTTTGAAATGAAACATTGTCATTGTGGGCTGCTCATTGAAAACACGACACTGACTAAGCCAGCCCCAGTTCTTTTTTTTTTTTCCCCCCCAGTTCTTACTGTCATGTAGCTCACTGGCCAGTGGAGAGACAGCGCCCTAACAGCCCAGAACCATCAGGGCTTGGGATGTGGGAGGAGGCAAGGCCTATGGAAATCAGGCATCTGAGGGGAAAGAAGATGGGGAAGGCCTCCTGGGGGAGGGGTCCTTTAAGG
This sequence comes from Myotis lucifugus, assembly GCF_000147115.1. Taxonomy (NCBI): domain Eukaryota; kingdom Metazoa; phylum Chordata; class Mammalia; order Chiroptera; family Vespertilionidae; genus Myotis; species Myotis lucifugus. The sequence continues at coordinate 140,824 of NW_005871469.1, read as the reverse complement.
ATGAGCAACAGTGACCAGGTTAATGGACAGAAGGGAAGATGAGCTGGGGGAGTGTTAAAGCAAGAGGAAGCAGCATGTGCAAAGACGGAGGAGTTAACTAGTATTTTGCCTGAAAGAGATGGCTGCAGAAGTAGATGCTGGGGATGAAAGAGGCCCGTGCGAGACAGCCTGGAGTCTGGTCTCCTTCGAGAACTCACCATCCTTCTTGATCTTCTCATTGAGGTTGTTTATATAAATAGTATGGTTGGGTCGGGTCTCGGGAACTGCCATGGAGGGAGGTGCCGCGGCAGGGCTGAAAGAAGGAAAAAGGTAACCTCAGTCCTGGGTCTCTCAAAATCCTTTGACCGAGGCGGGCTTAACAGGCTCCCCGGGATTTTCCTTCCAGGAAGATGCCAGGTGAGCCGGGGAGGAGGGAAGCCAGGAGCACAGTTTGGAAAACAAAGCGAATGCAGGACACCACTTCTCCCGCGTGGTGAAGGGAAATGTCGACGTTTACTCCGAGTCCCAGGATGCTCTGCGCGACTTAATAGACTGAGCGTACTAAGCGGTGATTCCCATTGGCCCACGAGCTCACAAGGCGGCCCAAGAAAAAGAACCCGGATGTAAGCGCCGGTTAAAGGAGGGGCGATTTTGTGGTGCCGTGGCCACGCGCAGCAGGAAAATAGTTTCTCCACACGAGGTAAGGGAAGAAACGGGCGCCAAGCGCTCCGCCCGCCCGCAGAGGCCGCCTGCGCCCGCCATTCCTTACCAATGGCGCTACAGGTCCGGCTAGTCTAGTGGCTGCTTCTGAATGCCCAGCGCGAAGCTTTCTTTCCTGCTCCGCCTTTATCGTTCTGCAAGCCAATCCCCGCGCGGAAATTTGGTAGCTTGACCAATCAGAGTAAGTCTCGCCCGACTTTGCCAATCCAATCTCGGGACAGATCTCGACAATCTCGACCCAAAATTTGCCAATCAAAAGGGCACTTGAGGTTCCCGCCTCAGGAGAAAAACTCCGCCATTCCCCGCAAGCCTTCAGGCCAATCAGTGAAGAGTGCGTTTCTGGCCAATAGGGTCGCGGCTCGCGCGGCGGTCTCTTCGGAGGCGTCCTCTGGAAGCCCCACCTCTCCCCTGTGGGCCAGCGCTCTGTCACGTGGTCGCTAAAGGGGCGGGGACCCACGCAAGGCCTACCTGTCAGACGGGAAAGGTTGTGGGCGGCGGCCGCCATTTTGGGGAAGGGAAGTGCGCTGTACTTTCTGACTCCATTCCCGATCCCACCGAGATCGCGGCTCCCGACGGCCTCCGAGCTCTGAGCCTTCCCTGTCCCACCACAGGCTTTTCCTGTTGTGTTCTGACTCCAAGACCTTCTCCACAACTAGGCCATTTTTCCTGCCTGGTGTCCTTCTGATCTCTTGACCTCTGACTCAAAGGTCAGCTCCAAGGTTCCAAACTCGTGCCTGGGATGTGAGGGGGGACTAAGCCTAAATTCTTACCTGGCCTTTAGCCTTGGGCCTCTAAATCCCACCCTTTAGGTGCCTCGCCCCAGGTCTTCACATCCCAAAACGGACCCAAGTTTCCAAACCTAGCAACGAATAATAAATTAACTACTACATCTCCCTCTTTCAGCCTTGGAACCCAACTGCATACCACAGATCTGGTTCCGAATCAGAGGACCCGCCCTGTTACCCCCAGAGCCTCCGGATTTGAGTCAGTCCCAATCCTCGCTCCCATGGTCCCAAATTTAGCTCCGGTTCCCTCCACCCCATTGCGCAGCCTCCCGCTGCCGGGCCTCGGTCCTAAAGCCGTCAACCTCTCCGTCCCCGAGACCGGCCCGTTTTGAAGGGTCATTGTCTCTCCCATCCTCCCAGCCCATGCCATGGCCTCCGAAATGACTTCTTCGTGCTCTTCCCGCTGAGTCCCCAGTCTCTCCTTCCAGAAGCCCTTCATCCCCGGCCCGG
>NW_005871469.1:91984-138168 GCF_000147115.1 Myotis lucifugus | reverse complement strand
GCGGGACACCGGGACCCGAGCGGGAGGGGAGGGCTGGCGGCGGGGACCTCACTTAACGGCGGCCCGGCTGAGGGAAGAGGGAGAAGCGACGGGTCCAGATTCATTAAGGTTCCAGCGTTCTAGGCAAGTTGACAATCTGCCCTAAATGCCCCAACCATAGTGAGACAAGTTTAATGCAGATGAAAACACCCGTCATTACGTGCCTAGCAAATGTCCAGCATGGTGTTTTTAAATACTTATTTAATCCTCCCAGCAAGTCCAGGAGGTAGGAACTATTATCCCATTTTCCAGATGGAGCAACTGATGCTCATAGCAGTGAGGTCAGCCACAGTGCCCAGCAGAGGAAGAGCCCAGTTGGCGCTGTGTCACCGGCCATCAAGAGGGCACTCCCACCACCCAGCCTTGCCCTTTCGCTGGCCTTAAAATAGCAATTAAGCACTGCATCTCCCGCCCTCCTGTGGAGGGGGAAGAATTGATTGGCATCACCACCACTCTGACTCCCGGAGGGTGGGGCTGGTAGACCTGCAAGGGCTCCTTATCAAGGTGATCTCTAGGCCTGGAGCATGGGACCTGGTTTTAGTCCAGGCTAACTGATTTAAGGAATTCTTACCTTATTTAACAGCCTGAGAAACAGGTTTGAGGAGGGAAAAGTCACCGAGTTTGGGTATAGAGACACTCCTCAAGAAATTTTCTCTAATAAATCACTGGCTCCTAGTTGCAAACCGTGTGCACATCTGCTCTTTGCCCTTCAGTAACTAAGAGAAGGAACAGGAGCAGTGGTTGGGAGGGTCATTCCCACTGAGCAGATGAAGAAACAGGCTGGACAGGGAAAGTGCCCTGTCAGTGACCGAGCCAGGAGTAGCCAGGGGCCGTGCTCGGGCCTCGGGACTGCTGGGCCTCTGTTCCTCCCCTTCACTTCCTGCAGCCAGACCTCAGGGGACTCTAGGAGCTGGCTCCTGGGTGACCTGCGCTTGCTCTGATTCAGTTTCAGAAGTGACTTGCAGTGGATCCTCTTCTGTGCAGACCTGCCCTCCCTCATCCAAGAAGGCCCTCAGTATGTACCTTGATCTGGAACCTCAACCCCTTGCCAGCCGTGTGTCCCAAGCCTCTGCCCTTGCTGCGCTTAACGAGGATTGACCCGGGTGGGTGGGAAGAGTGGGTTCATTTCATCTCGGCAGCCCGGGGAGGATGAGGGGAGGGGAAGGAGATGGGGAGCTTTCCAGGGCAGGGTCCTGGGCACAGGCACAGTAAACAGAGTTGGAACCAGTGAACAAGTGAGTGAATAAATGCACCTGGTCCATTATTTCTAACTCTTCTTTGGCAGCTACTCATCCTGGAAACCCAGGTGACATCTCCCCCCACCCTCCCTTCCCCTCATCTTCAGTACTTGCTCAGCCTCTCTGCCATGAAAGAGTATCAGGTCTCCCTACCTGGCCTTGGAGAGGGGAGGGGAACTCCCCCAGGCAGCCATCCTGTTCCCCACACTCCAGCTTCCAGGGCAGAGGGGGGCCAGTAAAGACCTGACTTAGGGATTGAGGGGCTGGGTCTGTCTCTTCTAGGTGTGGGCTGGTGGCCCTGTGGATGGCAGGCACTGTCTTGGTACCGCCCAGCGGCATTCCCTTGGAGAGACTCCTGCAGATGGCCGTGGAGAGAGGCTACACGGCCCAGGGAGAGATGTTCTCTGGTGAGTTGGGTGCAGAAGGGTCACAAGTCTGGCCTTCGTCACCAGGAACGGACTGGAGAGGCTGGGTGAGACACTGCCAGGTGTGTGGGAGGACCTTCTTCCATTCTTCAGGCCCTTCCCCCCACCCAGTGTTACAAGGTAGACTCTGGAGCAGGGGTCCTCAAACTACGGCCCGCGGGCCACATGCAAATACAAATATTGTATTTGTTCCCGTTTTGTTTTTTTACTTCAAAATAAGATATGTGCAGTGTGCATAGGAATTTGTTCATAGTTTTTTTTTAAACTATAGTCCGGCCCTCCAACGGTCTGAGGGACAGTGAACTGGCCCCCTGTTTAAATAGTTTGAGGACCCCTGCTCTGGAGCAAGGCTGTCTGGGTTCCCAGCCCAACTCTGCCACTTCCTACTATGTGGCCCTGGACCCTTACCCTCTCTATGCTTTTCATGGTCACAGTAAGGATTAGAGGCATCGATCCCCAGGGAACCCTTGACATGGTGAGAAGCACACAGTGATCCCTTGTTCTGTGTGTGCTCTGTCCTTGCAGTGGCCAACATGGGCAGGCTGGCTGAGGAGGCACTGGGCTGCCAAGTTGAGCTTCTCCGTGGGGGCCTGGGTGGTCCCAACAGAGGCCGTGTGCTGCAGCACCTTGTCTCTGGACATCCCTTGCTCATCCCGTATCCCAGGACAGGAAGGGAACAGGGCGGGGTGGAGAAGTGTGGGCCCTGGGGCCACATCACAGCTTTGGCCTTAACCCCAGCATCAGCTACGATGAAGACTTCAACCATGAACCATGTCGGAGGAAGGGCTACAAGGCCCACTGGGCAGTGAGCACAGGTGGGTCCCCTCTCCTGTGTCCCTGTGCTCACCCTGGATCTCCCCAGCTCCCCCATCACCCCCCTCACATTCTCACCCTGGCACTGGCACCTCCCCAGTACTCTTCAAGGCAGGACCTGGCAGGCAGCAGGTACCTCGGTGTCTGCCAACTGGGGTTTCTAAAAACAAGCTCAGTGTGCAGACTTTTGGATCAAACATTCTGGACCCCAGGCCCAGTCCTGCCACTTCCAGCTCTGACTCTGGGCTTCCATGTGCCAATCTAGAAATTGAAGTAACAGAAGTACCCACCTCATAGGGCTGCCTCGTTGGCAGAGCATGGGAAACCCTTAGAACGGTGGTGCCTGGCACGCTGCGCTGCACATCTCAGTAGGCATTAGCTGTGACTAGCATTGTCCTCATTCCACCTGCCTGGAAAAAAGGATGGATTTGTGTCCATCAGGTGGCCTGGATCAAGTCTCTGCTCAGCCCCCTCCTGGCTCTGGCCTGAGAGCTCCACTCCCTGGACAGCTGGAGACGACTGGGTGACGATGTTTGCTCTGTTTAATGTCTCCTCTCCACCTCCTAGTGCTGACAGGCTGTAGGAGGCAGGACTTAAAATGCCTGAAGCTCTGGAGCCAGACACACTGGCTCCAAGTCCCAGCCCAACTGTGTGCCCGATGGCCCCCACTGACTTCTCTGTAGTGTTGGGGACTAGGCAGCACCTTCCCTGGAAGGCTGTGGAGGAAAACACAGTGAGCCCCAGCTCATCAAGGTTCAGCCCCCCCTGACAGCCTCCCCCTCTCCTTGCAGGGGTCCTATTGGGTGTTCAGGGTGTGCCAAGCCCCGGCTATGCTGAAGACCCTGAGCTGCCAGGCCTGTTTCACCCAGTGCCCAGCGTGCCCCACCAACTACCATCCCTGCCAGAGGAAGGCTCGCTGGGAGCAGTCTACCTTCTTTCCAAGCAGGGCAAGAGTTGGCACTACCAGCTGTGGGACTATGACCAAGTCCAGGATAGCAACCTACAGCTGACGGACTTCTCACCCTCTCGGGCCGCTGATGGCCGGGTGTATGTGGTTCCTGCTGGTGGGGTACGAGCTGGCCTCTGTGGCCAGGCCCTGCTCCTCAGACCATAGGACTCCAGCCCCTAGCCTGCTGCTGCCCTAAACTGGGGGTGATAGGGCCCAGACCCCAGCTTTTCCCTTTGTGTAACCACCCCAGGGTTTGGGCAGCATCTCTTCAGGACCTTCAGCCAGAGGTCCTTTTTTCAGGTCCCTCCCCCCCATTCCATTCTTAAGCCTGGGCATCCTCCCAGCTCCTCCATCCCCAAGCCCATCCCCTCAGTATTGAGCACCTACTGTGTGGGCTGGGGTTAGAGCCAGAAGCAGGACAGACAAGTTCCCTCTTCCAGGGGAGAGACTGACAACAGCTCAGAACCTGTGTCCTGTCCACCCCACCTGATTGTTGCATCCATTCGTTTCACATTGGTGGTCACCCTCTTTTGAACCATCGACATCTCTCTGGACAGCTGCAAGAGCTTCACTGGGCTCCCTGCTGCCACCCAGAATCTTCACGTGGGGTCAGGGCTGAGGGAGCCCCCCAAAAGCAAACTAGTTCTCCTCCAGAGAAACTTCTAGCAGCTTCTTGTTCCTCACAGAATAGGAATTAAACTCCCAGCCCCAGCCCCAGCTCACCTCTCCTTATCCCAGGCTGTTCTTCCTCACACTTCCTGCCACCAGCCACACTGACCTCTCAGGTCCCTGGTGCAACCCCACTGCAGCCCTCTACCGGAACTCAACTTTCCAGTGTGGGAGAGGAAGATACTTTCCCCTCAAGGTTCCTTCATCTCTTCTAATGAGGTTACATGAGACAGGTTAACAGAAAGTAACCAAATTTAATACATACACATGGCAATCCCACATACATGAGATATACCAAGTGTGAACAAAAGGGGCCACATGCTAACCTGACAAACTCTAGGAAGGCCTGCATGGCGGTCTTGCAAACTCAGAGACCTAAAGTAACCACAAGGATGGCCTGAAATTAAACTTTAACTAAGAGCAATTATGGTGGGTAGCTATGTCCTAGGCAGGTATCTTCACTGACAAGGTCAACTTTTACTTTAACAGCCTATCTGTCTTTTTGCATCTATGATAACATATCCTTGAAATGTCAGGGTAACTTGTAACTTCCCTTTTTTCTGGACCCCTCAGGCCACAATCAAATGCCCTGGGTGCCAGGACAGGAGACCATACATTTCTTCATTGTTATTGTTATCATGTTGACTGTTAACTATCCTGCACCCACCTAAGTAGGTGTCTATCATTTTACTTTTTATCCAATCCCAGAGGTTTCCCTGCTTTGCTTTCTCCCGCCTCTCTAATCTATCACCAATAGATTTCATGTAACCCACCTACGTCCCCTCCTTTGACTGCAATGCATAAAAATAGATGAAAAACCACTATTCCCTGGAGCATTATCCCAATCCGTTGAAATTCTGCTTCCCAGCAATTGTCTACAGGTTGGCTCAAATAAACTCACACAAATTCTTTACAGGTTTGAATGTTTTTACCTTAACACAAGACAGGGAAAATTATATATATATATATATATATATATATATATATATATATATATATATATATATAATCTGTCATTCTGAGCTAAGGATAATCATGGGGCTTCAGAGGGAGGAAGGTCATTGCAGGATGATAAGAGCAGATGTTCAGCAATTAGAAGTTTACCCTGCCCTATAGATAGGTCAGAAAAGGTTATCTCAGTCTTTATGGGCAAGACCTTGAATTCAAATTCTTCTAGGTAGTTAAGGGTGGGTGGGGCAGAGGTTTCATTGAGCTTGTGGTGTCTTGGTTGCCCTAGCTCACAACCCACATACCACAGAGGCATATCTTGGGGTGACTTGGTCTGAACCCCTACACCATCTTGGCTCATTATCACTTCCTCAAGGAAGGTTCCCTCAGTCAGGGCTAAGCCCCTCCCCACCTCTGTTCTCCTTCAAAAACAAAGAAGAAATGTTTCTAAGAGCAGTTAAATGTGCCAAACCCTTTACCAGTGTTAACTCATTAAATCCTCCAGTCCTATAAGGAAGGTACTAGGTCCTCCCCATTTTACAGATGGAGAGACTAAGGCTGGGAGGAGTGCAGTCACTGGCTTAAGGTCACATAGCTTGGCAAATGACAGGGTCAGGATTCAAATCAGGCAGTTAGTACTTACGCAGATATAAATAGATAAGTAGATACATATTTTTAGAGAGAGATTAGTTTCATGAATACCTGTTGCCTCCCCTCCGAAAGGGGAGGAACAGATCTGTGTTGATCACTGCTGTCTTCAGTACAAAGGGACTTTAGAGAGACTATATAGTATAAGTATAGTGCTTTTTGTTTCTGTAGTGTAGTGTTTCAAACCAGAAGTGGGGAATCCTCCATCCCAGCCCTAATCCCTCCACCTGCACTTCCCCTTCGCAGCCCTCACAGCAGGGACTGGCACTCTGTCTGGTAAACTGTCCTGGGAGGGCTCGGCACTGTCTTGGTCACCACAGGTATTCTGCCTTATCCAGCAGAGTGAGGCACAAGAGGAGCAGCTCAGGAACCTCCAAGCCTGCATCTACCCCAAACCAATCACTGTCCTGAGCTTTGAGCCCACACTCACCAGATTAAAAAAAAAAAAAATCCCACAAAGTTGGCTTTGAATGTCCTCTTTATTAGGGGGTCGTCGGGGGGAAGGCAGTGAAGCGATGTTGCCTCCAGTTCCCCAGCACTGCCCCGTCTAACAACTACCTGTCTCTTTTGTATAAATAAGTATAAAGGTCCATAGAAAAGGAACATGCCTCCTGAGCCCTGGAAGACTACATTAGAGTTTTGACTCAGAAAGAGGGAGCTGCCTGTCCTCCCCAGCCCAGCCCTGTGGGCCAGGAAGCCAGTTACAAGTACAGGAGGAGGGGAAGAAAGAGGGGCTTTGGTTTGGACCAGGTTGGGAGCCTGGGGTCACAGCCAGCAGCCCCACCCACCCTGAGCCTCTGACTCAAGCAGGGCACTTCTCACGCAAGGGCCGCGGGGTGCAGGCCACCAAAGGAAGGTAGCTCTGGTTCTGAGCCAGCTTCCCTGCCCCTGCCACCTCCGTCAGCTGGGAGGAAGGAGACCTCACAGGGTAAGGGGAGGAAGTCCCAAAGCTGAGATGGTGCCAGAGGAATGAGGTTGTGCTGGTCACAGGCTGGCACAGGATGTGGCCGTGGTTTTGGTCTGCAGGGGGTCAGCAGAGCTCTCCCAGGAGCAGGGAGGATCCCATGGGGCCATGGGAGGGCAGGACAGGGTGAACTGGGCTCTGCTCAGCAGCGTCAGCTCTCAGGCCGGTCCCATGGTGTCACACCCTTCTCAGAGCTTCTGTCAGCACCTGAAGGGCCCCCAGAAGAAGAGATGGGGCCATAATGCTCCCAGGCAGACAGCAGCTCCTGCATTTGCTCACAAATAAAGTCTGGTTCTGGGGCACCACAGATGAAGCTGATTGGTCCCTGGCATCAGAGCCAGCGCATAGCCGGAGGGGGCTGACAAGGAGTAGTGATCACAGTCATTCCTGTGGTGATAGGCATGTGTCAGGCCTGTAGCCTACAGCATCTGAATGGTGTTCTTTCAGGATGTATGGTTTAGTTGTGGCCTCCAGCAGCCCCTCTGGAACCTTCCCGGCTGGCCAGAGGACCCAGTCTGGTTCTGACCCATAGTGGGACCCAGCCACGTCCTGTCCCCTCTCCAGTCCTTACAACCCCTGGATCATGAAAAGACTGGGTGCTACTTGGTCTCCAAGGCCCTTCAGATCTTCCACACTGGGCTTGAGTGGTGTGCCACAACCTCTCCTGTCCCAGAGGTCAGTGCCTCCGTGGCTGAACTCAGGCCCCTGCACACCTCAGGGCTCCTCCAGCCAGCTGAGTACCATCCAATAAAGAATCCTCGCAGAAGGCAAGCGGGTCAGCTCTGGGCCAGCCCCCGAAGAAGGCGAATCATGTTGTCCAGGCCCCAGAGGTAGCCGTCCTCACGATTACCCTCAGCCCAGGGCAGCCGGTGGTTGAGTGTCTGATGGTCAGGCAGAGCCACTGTCTTGCCAAAGTCGATCATCCAAACCTTGGCCAGGCCAGTGTGGTCATGCACAAAGAGAAGGGAGCTGCCCACCACCTGCAGGGAGGCAAACAGGAGGTTAGGGGCAAAGCAAGCATTGGCCAGGGTCTCCTCCCCAAGGGGCATCTGAGCAGGGTGGCTGAGTTCAAATCCTGACTCTGCTACTTATAGGCTGTTATAGGTGGCTTAACCTCTCTGCCTCTACCTCCTGATACACAAAGTGGGAATAATGGAATAATAGTACTATTTACCTGTAAGGTTGCTGTGCATATTACATGTATGAATTAATCATATAAAGCACTTAGAACACTTGCCAGTATAGCAAATGCACAACAGATGTTAACTGGTATCGTTTTTCAAGCTGAGGCATAAACTCAAATGCCTGCAGGATCCTGAATGGATCAGGAGAGCCCAGTGGGGACTAAGAAAGTAGATCATGCTTTCCACTTTCTAATGGCTGCTGATAACCCCAGGCAAGTGGCTTCCTTTCTCCAGGCCTCAGTTTCCTCATCTATAGAATGGGGGTGGTGGTCACAGCCCTACCTCCTGGGATCACTGGCAGCATTCTATGATCTACACCAGTGGTCGGCAAACCGCGGCTCGCGAACCACACACGGCTCTTTGGCCCCTTGAGTGTGGCTCTTCCACAAAATAGCACGTGCGGGTGCACACATACAGTGCGACTGAAACTTCGTGGCCCATGTGCAGAAGTCGGTTTTCGGAAAGGAGATGGACGAAACAAGTATACAAGACGAGTGTGGATGGGAGAGTTGGAAAGGGTCGACCTCAGCGAACGTACCTCAATCAGACTGAGGACGTTTTTAGCAAAGGCCAGCTTAGGAGTACCCTAATTAAGTTAATAACAATGTACCTACCTATATAGTTTAAGTTTAAAAAATTTGGCTCTCAAAAGAAATTTCAATCGTTGTACTGTTGATATTTGGCTCTGTTGACTAATGAGTTTGCCGACCACTGATCTACACACTTATCAAGTGCCTGTGAGGTTGGGATGCAGCCTTCAGAGATGCTGGTTTTGTTTTTCTAATGAGAAATAGCAGTTTTCTTGCCTTCATCTAACTCCACATTTGCACACCCTTCCCTTTTCCTAACCGATTGCAAACTGCACTCTCCCCAGGGAACCTAGATGATGGGGCAGGTGAGTGGGCACCTGTGAGGAGAAGCAGATGCTGCCCTGCTCTGGACGGCTGTTGGCATGTGGCGAGCGGCCCAGTGTTGCCACATCTCCCAGTGTGCCAAGGGAAACTGGAAACCCTGATTTTGGTGGGAAGGCCCATGTTTTAAATGTTGCCAACTCATCTTTTAAAATGTAAAGTCATGCCCTAGCTGGTTTGGCTCAGTGGATAGAGCATTGGCCTGGGGACTGAAGGGTGTAGGGTTTGATTCTGGTCAAGGGCACATGCCCGGGTTGCATGCTAGATACCCAGTAGGGAGCGTGCAGGAGGCAGCTGATCAATGATTCTCATCATTGATGTTTATCTCTCTCCCTCTCCCTTCCTCTCCGAAATCAATAAAAATATATTTTTTAAAAAAGTTAAGTCACCAAGTGGGTAAAACCAAACACCAGGACAGATGAGATGGGCTCCCCAGGCCTCCTCTTTTCGACTTGTGTGTAAAGCCCAAAGGCAGTGACAATGACAATGAGGGTATTGTTTGATAAGAGACGTGACAGTAACAGCTGGCACATACTGAAGGTTTACTATGGGCTGCACTTTCCCTGTATTAATCCACTTAACCTTCATGTTGCGTAGGAGGCAGGCACTCTGTTATCCCATCCTGCAGGTCAGTAGACAGACCTGCAGAACTGGGGTCCAAACCGAGGCCAGCCTGATTCCAAGATCAGGGCTCTCCCAGAAGTTAGTGATAGCCAGGAGAAGGTGAGAGGGCTTGGGCGTGGGGAGGGAAGAGCTTGGACAGAAGGGAGGAGAGGATGTCACCACTTCCCAGACTTTCTGAGACAACCCCAAAGAGATGAACGCTTCCAAAGAGACAGGCTTTGGAAGGGAGGGAGAGGGGAAGGGGGGGGGGCACTGAACAAAGAATGCAGGTAACAATAATTGTAAATAATTATGATTATAAAGTAATTGTAAGAGCTAGGGGTTAAATGTGCTTTTATGCTCCAAATGGTGTTCAACAGTTGCTAGTCTCACACCCGTAAGGAAGCAGCCCAGTAAGGAAGATATTGTTCCTCCCTATCTTAGGAGGCAACTGTGGCCTGAGAGGTCACACAGCAGAGCCAACCTCATCCCAGGCCGCCTGGCTCCAGCCATGCTCCTAGCTGTCCCACCCCCTGAAACCCCCTGTGCTGCCTACTCTGAAAAGGCAAACCCCAAAACATAGGTCTCCTTTTAAATTGCTTTAGCTTAATTCTGCCAGTGATTTCTCCTCAACCCACCCCCACCTCACACATATACACTCTGCTCCTCTGGGGGCCGGGGCTCACACCTCATGGGTCTTGAAAAAGGGGGAGTTCTCCAGAGCTTCTCGGAGTTCTTCTAGGCGTGCCACGTACTTTCTCTGTTTGAGAGGGAGAGTTTCTTGATTAGCACAGGGACTTTGGGGGTCCTTACCCACCTTGAGATCTGACCTTGTCCCATACCCGGCCAGGATGGAAAAAGGGGAGCCCTGGGGAAAATGGGAGAGGAGGTTGGAAATATAGGGGTGGCACAGACAGGGTAAGGTTAGTAGATTACATGAATACCCATAACTCCCAGCAGCTCCTCCCATAAAGAGGTGGAGTCTGTTACTCTCTAATCTAGGCTTGGTCATGACTTGCTCTGGCCAATAGAACATGGCAGAAATGAGGGTGTCTTAGCCATCAAGAGGCCTTGCATTTTCGTTTGTTCTCTTGGCCACCAGCTTCCACTGTGAGAACAGCCCAGACTAGCCTGTTGGATCATTAGAGACAAGGGGAGGAGTCATCATCTGAGGCTACCAGATACAGGAGCAGGCAATCCTAGAAATCCAGCTCTGGCCAAGCCACCCGCTGACCCAGAGGATGAGCAACACCAGCCAGTACCAGCCAACCTCAGCCCTAAGCAAAACACAGGGGCAACAATGATGGTGGTGGCCCTGAACTGCTAAGTTTGGGGCATGGGTATCCCACTCACCAGGATTCCATGGTTCCCATCCACAAAGTCCTCCAACACCTTTGTCACTTGCTCCAGCTCCTGTGTCTTCTTGAAGTTGGTGTTGCAGGTCCCATCGGCTTTCTGCAGGACAAAGATTGAAGGCCCAGTGTCATAACTTGCCTTCCCATGCCCAACACCAACCAGCCCCAGGCACTTCCTGGGGCCACCTGCCTGCCTCCACATTCATCTGCTGTTCAGCAGAAGCCAGCCCACCTGCCCAGGTCAGATCAACCCAGCCCCAAGTCACACTCCTGAGCAGCTAGTCCTTCCAAGTCTAACCTGAACCCCCTAGTTGAAACAGTCTAGCCAGATGTGCTCTGGAGGAGGGTAAATCTGGCTTTGAATTGTGACTCTACTACTTCCTAGCTGGGTGGCTTTAAGCAAGTCACTTTACCTGTCAACCTCAGTTTCCTCATCTAGGAAATTGGAATTGTGCTAAAAAAATGGTAGGAATAGAGGAGATTGGGTGTGTAGGATGCATAGCACAGTGCCTGGCACATAGTAAGCAAGCACTCAATAAATGAGACTGCCCTAATCGGTTTGGCTCAGTGGACAGAGCGTCAGCCTGAGGACTGAAAGGTCCCAGGTTCGATTCCGGTCAAGGGCATGTACCTTGGTTGCAGGCACATCCCCAGTGGGAGGTGTGCAGGAGGCAGCTGATCGATGTTTCTCTCTCATTGATGTTTCTAACTCTATCCCTCTCCCTTCCTCTCTGTAAAAAAATCAATAAAATATATTTTAAAAAATAAAATAAAATAAATAAATGAGACTAATGTTATTTTTTATCTCTGAGAGGACCACTTGAGTCGTACTGTCATGCCGTGCCAGGTACCAGGTGGGCACTGCTAACATGGAGGTAACAGGACAGACACAGTCAGATGAGGGAGACAGATATTGAATAAGAGCATCACAAAGGGAGATAAGAATAATGAAGGAGTACAGGGAGTTATGAGGAGGTAAGGAGGAAGTAAAAAGACATAAAAATGACTGGAAGCCAACTGGGGGGAACAGTAGAGGGAAGAACAGCCCTGTCAGAGGGAACAGCATGTGCAGAGGCTCTGTGGCAGGGGAGCAGGACCCTTTCAAGGAAATGAAGCTTCACTGTGGCCTGAAGGTAAACAAGGAGGAAGAGAGGGATGAGAAATGAGGCTAGACGATGGAGGGTTCTAGGGAGCCATTGAAAGGTTTCGAATAGGAAAATGACACACCCGGATCTATCCGGGGAGGCCATGGGGAGACAGGCACTCTCAAAAATTGCTGGTGGAATGCACAATGATTCAACACCTATGGAAGGGGTTCGGCAATCTCTAGCAACATTCCCAATGCATTTCATCATTGACCCAGTGGTCCTGCTTCTGGGAATCTAGTCTACAGCTAAATCTTCATGCTTGCAAAATGTATTACGTTCAAAGTGATCCATTGAGGCGTTGTTTGTAATGGCAAAAAATGGAAGCAACCCAGGTGGCCATCTATAGGGAACTATGGCACATCCACAAAAAGCTATTACAGTTCAAGAAAGAAAGAAAAGACAGAGGAAACTCTCTATGGAATGATATGGGAATTATCTAGGACTATGCCACCTTTTGTGTAAAGAAGGGTGGAATTTTTAGGATATGCAATTGCATTTGTCTGCATTTGCAGGAAGAAAAATAAGAAACTTATAAAGTGATTCCCTGTGAGTGGGTGGGAGGTGGAGGGACAGAATGGGAAGGACAGCCACAGGGTCAGCAGAGAGATTTCCTCTGCACACCCTTTTATAACATAATTTTGACTTTTGAATGGTGTGACTACTTATTTAAAAAATTAGATTTAATTTACAAAAAGAAAAAAAGGAAGGAAGGAAGAAAAGAGAAAAATCTTTCTCCATAAGGGGGAAAAAGGATCGCTCCAGCTGCTGTGTTGGATGATGGATCAGAGGAGGCTGAGGCAGAAGACAGGGCCAGATTAGGACAGGGCGATGGGGAGGAAAGAAGATGGAATCGAGATGCTCAGGCAGAGGGATAAACAAAACTTGGTCACTGATGGATGTGGGGGTGAGAGAAGCAGGACCTCTCCTAGCCCCATCTTTTCATCTTCTGCAGTCTCCTACTCTTTTTCCAGATCTCGCTTCTTTCCAGTTTTCCCTGACACCCATGTTCCCTGAGAAGCCCTGCCTAGATATAGTCCTCTAGCGACAGGCTAGCAACTCCTGGACCTCACCTTGATGCCCTCAATGCGGAAGCCCAGGGTGGAGGTTGAGCTCACAGTCTCCCTCCACTGCATATAGCGGGGCTTGGTGATGGCACCCTGGGCATGCTCCTCAGGGGTGGGGGCCCTGGGGTCCACAGCCACCATCTTCTCATACATGTCCTTGCGGGGCCGGGGCCGTTCTCGAGCCTTCACCAGCTCCTCCTCCAGGTAGGTCCTGGGACACAGAGGATGTGACAAAGTAGGCATTTCTGAAACACAAAGCGCTCCCAAGTGTGGCTCAGTTGGTTGGTCATTCTACCATGCACCAAAAGGTTGCTGGTTTGATTCTTGGTCAGGACACATGCCCAGGTTGTGGACTGGATCTCCAGTAGGGGGCATGCAGGAGGCAGCCATCATCAATGTTTCGATCATCGATGTTTCTTTCTCTCTCCCTCTCCCTTCCTCTTTATAAAAATCAATAAAAATATATTAGAAAAACAACACCAACACAAAGCTACTAACCATAATGAAAAAAGTTGACAAACTGGACTAAATTAAAAGTATTCTCTTTATCAAAAGACAGTACTAAGAGAGTGAAATGGGAGGTTGGAGAATGTGTGGGTAGGTGTGTGTATATTTCCAACAAAGGACTTGTATCCAGAACATATAAAGAATTACAAATAGCCCTAACCAGTTTGGCTCAGTGGATAGAGCGTCAGCCTTCGGACTGAAGGGTCCCAGGTTCAATTCCGGTCAAGGGCATGTACCTTGGTTGCGGGCACATCTCCAGTAGGGGGTGTGCAGGAGGCAGCTGATCGATGTTTCTTTCTCACCGATATTCCTAACTCTCCATCCCTCTCCCTTCCTCTCTGTAAAAAATCAATAAAATATATCTTTTAAAAAAAGAGAATTACAAATAAAAAAGAAAAAGAAAAAGAATTACAAGTCAAAAAGAAAATGATAGCCCAACAGAAAAATGTGCAAAGTATTCAAACAGGCACCTTTCAAATGGCCAATCAACAATCTTCTTTGGTCATCAAACAAATAGAAATAAAACCACCGCCAAAACCGGTTTGGCTTGGTGGATAGAGCATCGGCCTGCGGACTGAAAGGTCCCAGGTTCGATTCCGGTCAAGGGCATATACTTTGGTTGCAGGCACATCCCCAGTGGGAGGTGTGCAGGAGGCAGCTGGTCGATGTTTCTCTCTCATCGATGTTTCTAACTCTCTATCCCTCTCCCTTCCTCTCTGTAAAAAATCAATAAAAATATATTTAAAAAAAAAAAAAAAGAAAGAAAACCATAAAGTGTTGGTGAGAAGATGGAATAAATGGAACTCTCACACACTGCTGGTGGTACAACCACTTTAAAGGCTAACTTGGCACTAACTTAAAAAATGCCCACCCCTGCCCTGACTGGTGTGGCTCAGTGGTTGGAGCATCAGCCCACACACCAAATGGTCTTGGGTTCGATTCCCAGTCAAGGGCATGTACCTAGGTTGCAGGTTCAGTGATCCCAGGTCCCGTTCAGGACACTGCGGGAGGCAACCAATCAATGTTTCTTCCATTTCTTCTTTCTGTCTGTCTCTCTCTCTCTCCATTCCACTCTCTAAAAATCAATGGGGGGAAAAATGCCCACCCCTGACCCTCCACCTCTGCCTCAGGGCTGTCCCTGACCCCACCTGCTGCCCATCTTGCAGTCCATGATGGAGGGGCCCTCGAAGTCCGCCAAGAGATCTTCCATCTGGTTGAAGGCCTGGTCATCCCTTTGCACCACACCATAGTAGGTTGGCACAAAAGGCCGCAGGGGGTCGTTCATCAGCTGCTCCAGGCTACGCTGCTCACACTGACAGAAACGCTTTAGAATCCGACCATCCTCTCCCGCCTGGAAGTTCCCTAGGAGAGGCACAGTCAATGAGAGTCAGAAACTGTATCAGCAAGAGAATCCCCCATCTCCTGCATGTATCAGATCCTGGACACTGTCATTTTGCCCGGCAGTTCTGCAGCACTTTCTCTCCTTCCCTGCAATTCTCAAAATCGTGGCCAGGGGTCGCCAGGAAAGAGCCTATTTCTGCTCTTTGTTTAGACAAAGTCCTCTTCACAGCAGATTGTGTCCTCATTTGTTTTGTAATTTGGGACTATATGCTCACAATAAGCTGTGGGAATTTTTGTGAGATCTGAGTCCAGAACCTGACTCTCCAGAGCAGATATGCATTTGCTTCTGCCTGGAGTCCCAGAGTGCCAACAACTGGGGCCTATTTAAGTTAATTTACAAATCTAGCATTTCTTGGACCATGCAGATACTTAGTATAGATTAGAATTACAATTCTTACTGAGGCAGATTGTACTTTCAGGTTATATTTTCCAAAGATGGTACAATAATAGTTCCTGTCCCACATACCCTTCTAGAATTTTGCCAATCTCCAGCAAGAAGTGGAATCTCATTCTTCTCCCCTTGAATCTTGGCGGGCTTAATGGCAGAAGCAGCACTGTGTGACCTCATAGTCTAGGTCAGTGGTCGGCAAACTGAGGCTCGGCAAACCGCGGCTCGCGAGCCACATGCAGCTCTTTGGCCCCTTAAGTGTGGCTCTTCCACAAAATACCGGCTCTTCCACAAAATACCGACTTCTGCGCATGGGCCACGAAGTTTCAATCGCACTGTACTGTACGTGCGCGCCCGCACGTGGTATTTTGTGGAAGAGCCACACTCAAAGGGCCAAAGAGCCGCATGTGGCTCGCGAGCCCCGGTTTGCCGACCACGGGTCTAGGTCATGTAAGGAGATGCAACTTCCACTTTGTTGGCAGAGACACTTTGCTGTCCTGAGCTGTCATGTAAAAACTTTTGCTTCTCGCCCTGTCTGGTTTGGCTCAGCGGACAGAGCATTGGCCTGTGGACTGAAGGGTCCCGGGTTCGATTCCAGTCAGGGACATATGCCCGGGTTGTGGGCTCAATCCCCAGTAGGGGGTGTGTAGGAGGCAGCCGATCAATGATTCTCTCTCATCATTGATGTTCTATGTCTCTCTCCCTCACCTTTCCTCTCTGAAATAAATAAAAATATATTAAAATGAACTTTTAAAAAAAAACACACAAAAAACTTTTGCTTCTCAAGGCCACCATACTGTGAGGAAGCCCAAGCAGCTACATGAAGAAGCCACAACCAGGCTTTCCAGCCAGGAGTCCCAACCGAGACCCAGCCAATAGTCAATATCAATTGCCAGGCATGTGAGTGAGTAACCCTCCAAAAGTTTCCAGCTTGCAGCCTTCAAGTTGTCCTAGCTGAGTTCCCAGATATCATAGAGCAGCAACAAGCCATCCCTGCCATGCCCTGTCTGAATTCCCAACCCCAAAACCTATGAGTGTAATAATATGGTACTTTTACTTCACTAATGTTTTTAACTACCACTAAATTTTGAGTTTTGTGGGTTTTTGAGTTATTTTAAACTCAGTAATAGTAACTAGAACACATATTGATGGCAAGCCTGTGTTTACAGTTTTAGGGGGGCCTTGCCTTTTCTCTGACTCAGCTATAAGATGAATAAGGCAGGTGAGTTCTCCTACTGTCTCTCTTTGCTGCTGGGTAAGGTTTGTGTAATCAAGCCCACTACCCAATTTTGTAAATAAAGTCTTATTGGAACACAGGCACACATGTTTATGTATTATCTATGGCTGCGTTCATGCAGCCACCATAAAGTTGAGTAGTTTACTTATTATCTAGACCTTTACCAAAAATGCTATATGTTAGGCATATGCTAGGCATTGTGCTAGGCCCTGG
This sequence comes from Myotis lucifugus, assembly GCF_000147115.1. Lineage (NCBI taxonomy): Eukaryota > Metazoa > Chordata > Mammalia > Chiroptera > Vespertilionidae > Myotis > Myotis lucifugus. The sequence continues at coordinate 121,464 of NW_005871469.1, read as the reverse complement.
GAAGAAACCATTATAGCTGGTGTTTACTGAGGGCCTCCTAAGCTCTGGACATGGGGCAAGAACAGGGAATGATAATTTCCATACATGAGGGGCCTGTGTTTCAGTCTCAACATACATTTTTATTTTAACCCTTCAGTTAACTCGGCAAGGGAGGGACAATTATCTCCATGTTACAAATGAGGAAACTGGGCCCAGCGAGGGAAAGTAACTTGCCCACGGTCACTCACAAATAAAGAGCAGAACTAGGATTTAAGTCGAGGTCCACTTGTCCCCAGGGTCAAGGACACACACACACACACACACACACACACACACACACCAGCCAACATTGAGATAACAGGGAACAGCCCTTAGCTCTGATGTATCGATCGCCCAGCCCAGGCCTAAGCACTTCCAATAACAACCCCATGAGATGGGGGCTGTCACCAAGCCCATTTCACAGACGGGGAAACTAAACTACAGAGAGTAGCTCTGGAGCTTTCTGTCCCCAGTCAGGCGCCGTCTCTGCCCAGCCTAGCCAGGCCCCTGCCCCCCACCACCCCCTGCTCTCACCAGCATGTCCGGACAGCTGGACCCAAGGGTAGTGTTTTCGGAAGGAGACCACGAAGGGCGAATACTTCAGAACTGTCTTCAGCTTCTTCCAGGATTTATTCTGTGTGGGGCAGAGCAGGGTGGGGTCAGGACTGAGGCCGAGAGGGGAAGGGGATGCAGATATTTCCATGAAGGGAATGAAGGTGGACCTGGGACCTTTCCAAGGTCCAGGTTCTTCCTGAGATCAATGCCCCCAAGATGGCTGGGGCGAGCCAAGCCCACTTACTCCAATAATCACAATATCCCTCAAAGGCCTCCACAAAGGTGGGGAAGAGTCTCTTTCCATTTCTTCCTGTCATCACTCCCTTTGTATCTGCGTCTCTCTGTCCTCCAGAGTAAAGATAGGCCTATCTTTGTTGCAGTACCAAGCAACCCCCAAGCCTCCCCCCACATACGTACACACATCAAAAACTCGGAAGCCTCATCGCTGTCCAAAAACCAAGTGAGACTTTAACAGGGAAAATGACAGAGGCAGGGCTTGATGAACGGAGGCCACATCACAGAGAGAAGACACTGAGACAGATGACAAAGTGATGACAGAGACAGAGAGACGTGGACAAAGAGACTGCAGCATGCCGAAACCGGTTTGGCTCAGTGGATAGAGCATCGGCCTGCGGACTGAAAGGTCCCAGGTTTGATTCCGGTCAAGGGCATGTACCTGGGTTGCGGGCACATCCCCAGTGGGAGATGTGCAGGAGGCAGCTGATCGATGTTTCTCTCTCATTGATGTTTCTAACTCTCTATCTCTCTCCCTTCCTCTCTGTAAAAAATCAATAAAATATATTTAATTTAAAAAAAAAAGAGACTGCAGCAGTCACGAGCTGCTCACCAACAGCTTCAGCCCTTCCCCTCACAGGCACATCCCTGCCCTCCTTTTTTTATTTTTTTTTAATTGAGTTCAGAGAGGAAGGGAGAGGAAGAGAGAGATAGAAACATCAATGATGAGAGAGAATCCTTGATCGGCTGCCTCCTACACACCCCACACTGGGGATCGCACGCAACCCGGGCATGTGCCTTGGCTGAGAATCAAACCGTGACCTCCTGGTTCATAAGTAGATACTCAATCACTGAGCCACGCTGGACGTGCTGTCCCTGCCCTCTTTTTTTTTTTTTGTCCCTGCCCTCTTGAACTTAGAGTTTTTGACTTGCTGTGGCCAATGAAATATGAGCAGAAGTGTCACTTTTGGGTGGAAGCCTTAAAGCCACTGTGTGACTCTCTATGTTCTTTTCCCTGTTGTAGAAAGAGTGGAAAGAAAACGGGGACTTCCTCAGCCCCCTCACCCACCACTGACTATGGTCAACATGAAGGATGAACAAAAATAATCCTTTGTTTCTCCAAATCACTAAGTTTGGGGTTGTTTGTTACTACAGCAAATCCTGACCTATCCTGAATAACACAGAGACGGACACTGAGTTACTAGAAGACACAGAAAGGGAGACAGATACAAAGTAATGGCAGAGAAAGAAAAAGACAGAAGCAGAGAACAGAGAGAAAGAGAGAGTAATAGAAAACCAGAGAAGCAAACAGTTCTGCTCTTTATTTGTGAGTGACCCTGGGCAAGTTACTTTCCCTCGCTGGGCCCAGTTTCCTCATCTGTAACATGGAGATAGTTGTATCATGTTGCCTCAACTAAGCGCTTCTTGAGACTGTGTGTCTGATTCCCTTGCGCGCGCGCACACACAAATGCATTCTTGCTCCAAGCCCACAGCAGACCCTTAGCAAGTATTGGAAGAATGGATCATCTCCAGAGGCTGTGTGCTCTTCCCTCCTATCCCCCACCATCCCAGGGTCAAGGGCATGCTCTCTCCCACCCCTCAGAGCCCAGCTCCCTATCAGACATCTAATTGAAGGTCAGCAGAGTCAGGGTGCTGGACTGCAGGATTCCGGAAGACCTATTCCCTACCCCCTACCCCCTCCAGTTCACAGGAGTGGAGAGGAGGTGATTAATAAAGGTTCCTGTTTACTAAGCACCTGGAACATTCCAGGCATAATGACAAAGACCCAGTGTGCCATAACCTACTTAATCCTAAACATACAACCCCAGGAGAATTCTTGACTCTGTTACAGAGGAAGAAACAAAGGCTCAGAGGGATGTAGTCACTTGCCTAAAACACACAGTTCTTTCTACCTCTGGTCTGACCCTCCTCTGACCTGGGCTTGGGGTGAGCCAAGCCCACTTACTCCAGTAATTACAAGATCCCCCAAAGGCCTGTCTGCAACCCTGCTAACAAGCTGAGGGCAGGGACTGGGGTTGTCGTGATTATGACTGTGTCCCAGCCCATGGCCTGGCACACAACAGGCGCTCCAAAAATGTTGCTTGGATTGAAGGAGGTTGGTTGCAACCATTTATTTTTATTTTTTTAATCATAAGCAGGTTCCGTATCTTCTCTCTTTTTTCTTAGATCTGATGGCTAATCTGAACTTACTCAGATGGTTTCCTGGTGGTCTCAGCTCACATGCCCTCTCCTCCAGGAAGCCCTCTCTGATACCCCAGGTCTAGCCAGTCACCTCCTCTGGACTCCCACAACCCTCTGGGCTTCCTCCATCCCAGCCCTGACCACTCTAAGCTGACACAGCCTGGTGGAGGGGTTTGTCCCCTTCATGGCCCTGGGAGCTCCATGAGGTGTGTCTTGATCACTGCTGTGTCCCCCACAAAGCCAACACAGGGCCTGACACATTGTAGAGGCTCAGGGACTGTTTGTTGTCTGATCAGGAGGATGGAATGGATGTGAAAAGGGAGGAGGGAGGAAAAGAAGAAAGTAGCTGGACTTTACGGTCAGATGGGATTTCAAAATGAAGAGAGAAGGAAGCAAGGGTATTCTGCGCAGCAGGAACAGCTTGAGCAATGAGTGGAGGCAGGATGGCGGCAGGGTGTTCGAGGAACAGTGTGTACTTCGGCTTTGTTACAGCAGGAGGTGGGGGGAGAAGGGAAGCTGAACATGGGAAGGAGCCTGGAGACAGGAAGCTCTGAACACAGTACTGAACTCCTGATCGCTATCAGGAAGGCCCTGGGGAGCCTTCAGAGGCACTGGAGCAGACAAAGTTCAAAAGTTGATCAGAGGTGGGCCATGGAGGAAGATTCTGGAAGGATGAGAAAAAGGTGGAGACAGGAGACCTGCAGGAAAGTAAATTAGGGAGGATCCACACACCGCAGGGGTTAAAATAACTCAGTTTTAGCATTGGCTAACATGGCTCAGTGGTGAGAGCGTCGGCCTGGGCACCGGAGGGTCTCAGGTTCCATTCCTGGTCAAGGGCATGTACCTGGGTTGCAGGTTCGATCCCCACCCCTGGTCAAGGCATGTACAGGAGGCAACCGATCCATGTGTCAATCTCAGATTGATGTTTCTTTCTCTCCTCTCACTCTCTCCCCTTCCACTCTCTCTAAAAATCAATGGAAAAAATATCCTCACTCCTTGGGTGAGGATTAAAATAAATAAATAAAAATAACTGGGTTTTAAACTCAGCCAGAATTGAGTTAAAATCCTCAGTTCTGGCTCCAACCAGACTTGGCCAACCTAAGCAAGTGACTTCACCACTCTAGGCCTCAGTTTCCTGATCTGTAAAATGGAAATAATAATAATCCCAATCTTATAGTGCTGTTATAGGGATTCAGAGTTAACACATAGCCCGGCCGGCATGGCTCAGTGGTTGAGCATCAACCTATGAACCAGGAGGTCACAATTAAATTCATGGTCAGGGCTCAATCCCCCGTAGTGGGCATACAGGAGGCAGCCAATCAATGATTCTCTCTCACCGATGTTTCTATCTCTCCCTCTCCTTCTCTCTTCCTTTCTTAAAAAAGAGTTAATACATATAAAGCACTTAGAAAAGTGCCTGTATTCAGTAAGGGTCTGAATCTCAGCTGTGTCTTCCAACGTGTGTGACTTTAGACAAGTGTCTGTGCCTCAGTTTCCTCATCTATAAAATGAGATGAGAAGAGCATTTACCTCCTAGGGCTGCTGTATGAGAATTAAATGAGTTAATACGAGCAAGAAGCTTACCATAGGGCTGGGCATGAATGGGTTTTTTTCACCCTCTTCCAGCTCAGCTGTTCTAAGATGCCAGAGGTGAGAGTAGGCAGAGGGAACAGCAATGGCAAACAGCCCATGGGTCAACTCCTTTGCTCTGGCAGAGGCAGGCTGAGGCAGGTCTGTCTTTCACATCTGTGGCCACATGTGTGAGCACGTACTTCAGGGAGGCATGTGGGGTGAGGGGGGTGAGGGTGGACTCCAGCCATGGGCCCCAGAACAATGGGACTTCCAAGTGGGCGGACCCATGGGAGGCTCGCACACCTGACTCTTTGCTGACTCTCCTGAACCTGCCCTGTCAGCCCTCCTGATTCATCAGCAGAGAGCCGCACCCAAGCTGGGGGTGAGGGTGGAGGATGTAAACAAGAATCTGCCAGGGGCCCCCTGGGAAGCTGGGGGACAATGGGGAGACTAAAAGGTCCCTGGCTAGGTTGGGGGGGTGTCCCTGGGCATTTTGGGTTTACACAGCCCTTTGAGAATCTAATAAAAGCTGGGTGGGGGCTCACTCCCTATAAAAGTGAATGAGCTAAGGGTGGTAAAGTTTCAGGACACCTTAAGACAGCCACAGGCCGCAGACTAAGAAATGTGGGGTAGAAAGTACACCTTTTGTCCCCCTATACTATTGCTGTTCAGATTTTGGGGTCACACATCACAGATCAGAGGATCCAACAGAAGTCATGGACCGTTGCTGAAAAATGTGCATACACACACAGACTCACACCATCATATGATTCCTGGGCATAAGTCAGCCACTGGCTGTCCATTTCAGACTTCAGGGCTGTAGGCAGTGGATGAAGGGGGAAGGGGAGACAGTGGGTGAGAGGGTGAGAGGGTGAGAGGATGAGAGGATTAGGATTTCGGGTCCCTGCAGAGGGTTAGTAACCCAGCTGTCAGAGGGAGAGGGTAAATGGATGGAAGAAGTATCTGGGGATGAAATTGCTGATAGGTGCTAGAGAACTTCTCAAAGCAAAGGCAGGGGAATAAGGGATTTGGAGGGATGTGGCTTAAGGGCAGGATGGGTCCCACTCACCCCAGACCTGTCCTCAGTGTCGCTGGCACCTCCACCCCCGGCCACCACGTCATCCTCAGACTCGTCGAAAGAGGAGGCGGAGGAGAAGCCTCCACTGCCCACTTCAACCTGGGACGGGAGTCCCACTGGCTGAGCCTCAGGCTCAGGGGTTTCAGGAGTGATGATGAGGCGGGGCACTGGGGTCAGGGAGTTATACCCCAGGTGAGAGTACAGGTGAGTCAGCAACTGCCCAGGTTCTGGTTCCGCTAATGGGCCATCTTGGTTGGGCTCCCCCAAAAAGTAGTCTGTCCCAGGCTCTGTCTGGGGTCCATGAGTATCTTGTGTCTGTGCATCATCAGCGCCTGGCTGTGTCCAGGAGCCGTCAGCAGCTTGCTGTGTTGGGAAACCGTGGGTGCCAACCTGTCTCCAGGCGGTTTCGGTATCCTGTTGTATCTGGGAGCCATCTGTGTGAGAGGCTGTCCAGGGGCCTTCAGGGTCCTGTTGTGTCCTGGAGCCATCCATGCATAGTTCCCGCCAGGCCCCCTCCGGCTGCGTCTGAAGGCTGGAGCTCTTCTGGTGGGTCCGGGGGTTGTCCGTCCAGGGCTTGGACCTCTCGGGCTGGGTCTGTGGGCCATGTATTTCTGACTCTGTCCAGGCCCCATCAAAGCTTGGCTGTGTCCAGAGTCTGGCCCTCTGTGGCCGAGACTGGAGGCCGGGCCTGCGTGGGTCAGTGCAAAATCCACCTGTGCCAGGCTCCTCCGTCCAGGGGCCGGGTGTCTCCAGCTCTGACCAGTGGCTGCTCCTTTCTGGATGTGTCCGAGGGCTGGACCTGTCTGGCTCCGTCTTTGGACTCGGCCGCTCTGTCTCCGCTCCGAGGCCGGCTGCTTCAGGCTCAGTCTGTCTGTCTGTCCCCCATTCAGGCCCGAGGCTGGCCTTCTCGCATTCAGAGTGGAGGCAGGACCCCGTGGTCCGGACCCGGGGCCCGCCCCCCTCCGGCCGCCCCGCCGGGCCCCCGGCGCCGGGCCCAAGTCGCTGCTGCCCGGGCTGCCGCCGCCGCCCCCCTCGCGGCGCCTCCAGCCCCATGCGGGCCGCTGCCGGCAGCGCCCCGGGCTCTGCCTCGTTCAGACCCCCCCGGCACGGGCAGCGTCTCATGCCCGCTCCCTTAGTTCGGACTTCGGCCCAACCCAGTCCCTCCTGGCCCTTTAAATCCCAAGAGGGGTGTGGCGGGGGAGCCCCGACTCGCGGTTCCGGCCCGCGGATCTCCAGTCCACACAGTGGTTAACCGATACTCCGCCTCCGGGGAAGCCCGCGGCCCCGCCCACCGGACGTGGCGTAGGGGGGCGGGGCCTCGCCTGTCCCCGCCCTCCTCCCCTGGACGGGTGGATTCCCAGCGCCGCAAGCTCGTCCCGGTAAAGTGTAGGCCCCCTGAGGTCCTGCTTGCAGGGCAGTGGGGCCCCTCCCTAGGACCCCGCGACTAATCTAACCCCCCTACACTTTAAGTGGCCAGTTAAGCCGCCTATAGCTCTCGGGGACGAGTCCAGCAGCGTGCTCCTTCACGCACGCAGGGCCTGCATTCCAGAGACTTGGGGATCCCAGGGAGGTGTGAGTTCGAGACCCACCTCTGCCAATTCCCAGCTGTGTTACCTTGAACGAGTGACTTACGCTCCCTACCCGGGCTCGTTTTGTCACCTGTAAAATGAGGATACATAATATTATTTGATTGTTTCGAAAAATGTGTTCAATGCCACAAAAGCCAAGCACGTTACCAACAGGGAAATTGAGGCCCAGAATAGTGAAAGAATTTGTCTAAGGTCAAAGGGAGGTTAGAGGAGGGACAAAGCAACGACCTTAACTCTGAAGCTGGGAGATCGAGCCAAATCCTGGCTCCAACAGACTTGTTTCCTCTAGCCTCAGTTTCCTCATCTGTAAAAAGGGGATAGCAATGATAATTTCCTCACCGGGTTATGGGAATTTTTATTTATTTACAGCAACATATACATTTGTGTACTTGCTTTGTGCCATACACTGTACTTACCACTTTATACCCCATACCTTTTGAGGTAGGGATTACCATCATCCATGGTCAGGGAAACAGAGGCACAGAAAGGCAAAATCCAAGATCACATATCTAAATTGTGTATATTTGAACCTAGGCCAACCTAATCCAAAGTCTGAGCTTTTGTTCCCTACTGGGTGATATAACTTGCTTTTGAGGCTGGGGCGTTGGAGGAGGAGCTGGAAGTAAGAGTATTTTCTCTAAATCAGATCATAACCCTTCTCTGTTCAGAACACTCCATGCTTCCCATCCCACTCAGGGTAAAAGCCACAGTCCTCCTCATGACTCATATATTGTACATGATCTGGCTCCAGTTATCTCCCAAACCAAATCTCCTCTCTTTTCCCTTAATCTGCCTGTTGGCCTTCGCTATTTCTCCGAGACATCTTCCACCACAGGGCTTTTGCACTGGTTGATCCTTCTGCCTGGAACACCCTTCCCTCGGGAACAGTTCCCTCCCTCGCCTCCTTCAAGTCTTCATTTCAATGTCACCCCCTCAGCGAGGCCTTCTCTGAACATCCTATTTAATCTTACATTCCTCCTTCCTCTTCTTGACCCCCTTCTCAGGTTTATTTTTCTCTTTAACACATGTCACCTTATTAAGCATACAGGCATACCACAGAGATATTGTAGGTTTGATTCCAGACCACCACAATGAAGTGAATATGGCAATAAAGTAAGTCAAGGAATTTTTTGGTTTCCCAATGCATGTAAAAGTTATGTTTACAGTATATTGTAGTCTATTAAGTGTACGATAGCATTATGCTTAAAAAAAAACAATGTACATACCCTAATTAAAAAATACTTTATTGCCCCGAATGGTATGGCTCAATTGGTTGGACAACATCCTGTTCATCAAGAGATTGCTGGTCCGATTTCCCAGTCAGAGTGCATGCCTGGGGTTGTAGGCTCGATCCCCAGTAGGGGGCATGCAGGAGACAGCCAGTTGATGTTTCTCTCTCTCTCCATCTTCCTTCCTCTTTCTATAAAATCAATAAAAATATAAAAAAGAAAAGAAAAAACGCAATATCATCAATGAACAATAAAGCAAAGCACAATAAAACAAGGTATGTCTGTACTTATTTGTTTACTAGAGGCCCGGTGCAGGGGATTGTGCAGGGGGTGGGGGGCGTGGCCTGCGGGGATCCACCCACTGTGGGAACACTCCTCATCCCGCTCAGCCAAGCTATGAGAGAGCACTGACCACCAGGGGGCAGCTCCTGCATTGAGCGTCTGCCCCCTGTTGGTCAGTGCATATCATAGCTACTGGTTGACAGGTCATTCTGGGCTTTTATTATATAGAATAGGATTGTGCCCCTTGCCAGAAGCCAGGACCAAGAGGACAAAGATTTTTGCTTGTTTTGTTCCTTGCTATGTCCCCAGTGCCTAGAAAAGCACATATAGGTGCTTAATAGAAATTTGAAAATAATTTCTCCATAAGAAATTTCTCTTGTTTATAGATTCTCATTCTGTACCAGACCATTTCTCTCTCTCTCTCTCTCTCTCTCTCTCTCTCTTGTTTAAATATGTTTTTATTGATTTTAATCCTCACTCATATTTTTCCATTGATGTTTAGAGAGAGGGAAAGACAGAGAGAAATATCGATGTGAGAGAGACACATCGATTGCCTCCTGCACAAGCCCCAACCAGGGCCCTAGCCAGGGAGGTACGTGCCCTTGACTGGAATCAAACCCGGGACCCTTTGGTCCACAAGCCAATGCTCTATCCACTGGACCAAACCAGCTAGGGCTGTTTTTATTGATTTTAGAAAGAGAGGAGGAGAAAGGGAGAGAGAGAGAAACATGGATAAGCTGCCTCCTGTGCACCCCCTAATGGGGGATTGAGGCCAAAACCTGAACATGTACCCTGACCAAATAGAACCAGTGACCTTTTGGTCATTTGAATGGCGCTCAACCAACTGAGCCACGCTGGCCAGGGCAGGGCCCTCTGCTCTTTATGGACACTATTTCACTGCATCTCTCTCACTAACACTGAGCAAGAGGTGCTGACACAGCCCCATTTTACAGATGGGGACCCTGAGGTTCAGAGATCTGCTACCCCCTAGCCTTTGTTTATATGACCTCGTGCATATAAGCCATGTGAATTAGTTATTGTCATAGGTACTTTTATATATTTTTCCCTTCAAGAGTGAACTGTCACCCAGCTCCTGAGTCAGACCCTTAGGTCTGGAGGGGGCAGGAGATGGTTTGTCTTGAAATTGAGTCACCTGTGGGAGGGGCATTGGGCCCAGGCCCAGGAATCTAAAATGAGTCATCTCTTCACGGACCAATGACAAGTCATCGCAGAGACCCCCTCACACATCATACAGGCTGGGAAGGAAGTCCAGAAAGGGTCAAGGCTCTTCTGAGGTCACAGAGCACAGGGACAGACAGGAATATCTGATTCCCGACAGAAGGGTTAGACAGGGGCAAGGGTTCTGTGGGGAAGCGTCATATGTCCTCCCAGCAGCGGAAGAGAGGACCCAGCCAGCTGCTTCTATTCCAGACTGTGAGAAGAGGGGTGAGTCAGCCTGTTGTGGGGGGAGCAGGCTTTAAGCCGGCCTACACACCCCCACCCAAGACACACACCCAGATGGGATGGGAGCTGGTTTTCTGGAATGCCAAGTCTCCTGACTCAGCACTGGGAATTTGGGCTGAGTGCGTTCTGGGAAATGTCAGGCCTACGGGAAACAGAGGGGGCTCACTCAGGCCATCCTGCAGGTGGGCGGGGAGCAGGGAGAGCAGGGAATATGAGGACACGGGCCAGTGTGCCAGGAGCTGAGTGTGAGGGGTTTATGAACAGGGGTGAGAGCTGAGGGAGACAAGTGCCAAGTAAAGAAGGGGGTTTATATGTGCAGAGGAGGAGGCTGGGTGCCAGGATGTGAATGCTTGAAGCAGAGGGTGGATGTGCAAAGTGGATGGGCTCCACGTACAAGGAAAATGTTTGCGGGGAAGACGTGTTCAAAGGAGAGATGTTGAACATGCTGGAGGTAGAAATGAGATTCGCAAGGTGTTCGTGCAGAGGAGAGGTGTGAAGTTTGTTAGGGAGAGGGATGTTTGCAAAGAAGACGGGGTACGGAACTGAAAGGGCCGCCGCACACCGGGCACTTTGAAAAGCGCACGTGTGTGCTCCCGGCTTTGCCACGCGCAATCCCCCAACCTCCCCAACGGCTCCGCCCCGGCCCCGCCCCTACGCATAGCGAGGAGTTCTTTGTGCCAGTCAGCGACCTGCTGCTCCGCCATTGGTTAGCCGACCGGAGAGGGCGGGCGTGTGGAGGCTTCCGGAAGTGCTAGAGGCCCCCGCGCATTACGGACCCGGAGCCCCGAGCTGTGGGTGCTTAGCAACCGGGGGAGGTGCCCAATAACGGGGTAGTGGGTACTCGGGGGGTGGGGGAGGATTGTGGGTGCCTAGCAACAGAGGTGAAGGCGGTGCCTGGCGACGAGGGGGCCTCAGAGAAGGGAGAGGTAGCCTGGAGGATCTGTGGGTGTCTGGCAATGAGAGCGGACCCTAGCAACGGCGGCGAAGTGGGACAGGGAAAGTGAGCTTTGGTAGGAAAGCAGGAACAGCTATGGGTGCCTAGCAACCAGAGGGAACCAGGAGAAACTGGAGGGGCCCTTATCAGGGGAGGAAGTCTGCTGGGTGGGAGTCAGGGCCCACACGAGGACTGTGGGGCTTGGGGTGGGTGGAGCGAAGCGGGAGGTCGGCCCACAACTCCTGCCCAAGTAATTCCTCCTCTTCTCCCCCAGGCGATGTGGCTGGAGGTGGGGGGCCTCCTGCGGGGGACCTGTGGACAGCTGGGCCGGACTGGTGGTCTGCCTTATGGGGCCCTGGGGCCTGGGCCCCGCTGGTGGGTAAGATACTGGGGAGGGGTCTCCAAGGTGAAGAGCCCGAGGGAATCGGCAGTAAGTAAAGGGATAGGGAGGAATCCAGAGGGCCAGGCAGACCCCTCTGCTCCTTGTCTTCCACTCCTTACCAATGTCCACATCTCTTGTAGGGGCCGTGTAAGGGTTCTTGGGCCCAAAAGCTTCATCAGGGTGGGTCTGGCCGAGGCCTGAGTGAGGAGGACATTTGCAAGGCCCGGGAGGCCCGGCTCAGGAAGACACCTCGGCCCCAGGTATCATGGCCTCCCACCTTACCAACAACACCCCATTAAGGCAGCTGGCCCCCCGAGCTTGGGGAATAGTGTGGTGGCAGGTTGTTTGGACTTCCTGGGCACTGTACCCACCTTCCCACCCTCAGACCTTCTCCCCATTTTCCAGCTGAGTGACCGCTCTCGAGAACGCAAGGTGCCTGCCTCCCGCATCAGCCGCTTGGCTAACTTTGGGGGTAGGTGTGACTGTGGGAGACTGTGACTTAGGTCAGAGGAAGCAACATTTACAGAATTAAGTAAGGGAGAGGGCGAATCAGAGACAGAGAGGAGGGAGAGATGAAAAGAGAATGAAAGTAAAGGCCTGCAAAACCAAGAGAAATAGAAGGGAAGGTAATATTTATTGAGAACTCGGTGCAAGGCCCCATACATGTGATACCTGCACCGAGTTGATGACTGTGTATTTCCATTCTATAGATGAGGACATGGAGGCTAAAAGAGGTGAAGTGACTTGACCTCAGGTTAGCAGCAGAATTGTTCAAACTTCAGGTCACAATCTGCATGAAATAATTAAAAAGGATAGAATGGAAAATACGAGTTCACCTGTAGAGTAATGGAAAAATATTTTTTCATGAAACATTATAGGTATATTGGTACCTACCGGTTATAATGCAAATATCTTCCTCCTGGTTCAAGCTTTAAAGACAACAATTCACAGTATAAAGAGGAAGTTGAGCTTTGACACTGTGCTGCCTCAGGGTTCAAGGGGTGATTCTGCTATATCCTCACTTTGTGATTTTGGATGAGTTACTTAACTTCTCTGAGCCTCAGTTTCCTTTTCTGTAAAATGGAAGTTTTTCCTATAAAACTTATTACATGAGGGTGTGGGGACAGAATGCATTAAAGCATATAACCCACTAGGAATGGTTCCTGGCATGAAGAGAGTGCTCAGAAAATGCCAGCTTTGGTTATTTACAGAGATGGTGATAGTGAAAGAGGCAGAGAGGCTCAAGCTATCTTTAGGGACAAGGAGACAAGAGGACACAGAGGAAATCAGTTGTCCAGAACATCAAAAGGAGGAACAGAGAGAAAGAGGCTTAGATAGATATGTCAAGTGTAGGGGAGGGGGAAGATGAAGAAATGGCTGACTTAGGAAAGTCGAACATGAAGAAGAGGTGTGGACAGAGAAACAGGAATCATAGGAAGTCGCAGAGAGACTTGGGGGGACCCTTTTGGAGTCTTCTTGCCCTTGGCTGTACACTAGGATCATCTGGGATGCTTAATAAAAAGATAAATTCTGAGGCCTCATCTCAGGCCAGTTTAGTCAGAGCCTCAGGGGTGGGACCTGGGCATTGTATTTACAAAAGCTCCTTACTCGACTCAAATGTGCAGCGAGGGGTGAAAACTGCTGACACGGGACAGACCTATAGAGAGGAATAGAGAAAGAGCTGGCCTCGCCTTGAAGGGAAACCCAAGCAGAGAGAGTAAGTGACTGAGCTAAAGACAGAGAGTTGGGTACAAAGAGCTGGGGGACAAGTGTGCTTGGAGAGACAGAGGAGAGAGGGTCGGGGAGAATGCCCCAGGCAAGAGGGCATTCAGGCTCTTCTCTCACTCCTCAGGACTGGCTGTGGGCTTGGGGCTGGGAGCGCTGGCTGAGGTGGTCAAGAAGTCCCTGCCAGGAGGATATCTACAGTCAGGTGAGTTAGCCACACTGCCTGGGCCGGGCCCTGTCCTGGCTGTGCGACCAGGGACAAGAGGCTTCACCTCTCCGAGCCTGTTTCCTCATGTGGACAATGGAGGTGATGATAATATACCCGCTTCCCAGGGTCCCTGTAAAGTGCTCAGAACAGGGTGGAGCCACTGTCAGGGTCCTGATGGATTGAAACAGATCATGAGAGAGAAAAAATGTAAGCCATCCAGAGCTGAGTTCTTAACCCTGCGCAGGAGAAGGCTGAAATTAGGCCTGCTAGTGGGAGTCTGTGTCCAACAGAGATGGAACAAGATGTGTAGAGATCAGCTTCTGTTGGTAAGATTCCTCAACAAGTCGATGGCCGAAACAAAAATGGGGGTGGATATTCAAGATTAAAAAGAGACTAGAGATAACTGACAGATGGAATGTGTGGACCATACTTGGATGTTAGTTGGAAAAAAAAATAACTAAATCGTGTGGATATAAAGTACAGCGTTGGGAATATAGTCAGTAATATTGTTACAACTATGTATAATAGGCAGGTACTAGCCTTACGGGGTGATCACTTCATAAGTCATATAAATGTCTAACCACTAAACTGTGCACCTGAAACTAATATAATGAATGTCAACTCTAATTGAAAATCACAAAATTAAAAGGAAAAGAGGACTGTAAAAGAATTCTGGGGACAATTAGGAAAATCTGAATATGGATTGGATAGTAAATATTAGAGAATTAGGGTTAATTTTCTTAAGGGTGATTATGGCACTGTGATTGTATAGGGGAATTTCCTTATTTTTAACACAGGTTGAGTGCAGCTCCATGCAAATGGGTCAGCAAAAAATAATAGTAAGTGTTTGGGTTCACACACAGAGATAAAGCAGAGGAGGCAGAATATTAAAATGTTTGAATCAGGTGTGCAGGTGTTCATGATGCAACTTTTTTGTCTGCTTGGATTTTTTTTTTAATAAACAGTTGGAAATAGGTGGAGGATTAGGCTTTAGGGTAAGGCCAAACTGAGTCTATATCCTGCCCTGCCACTTCTGTGCTGTGTGACCCAGGGCTGGGCAGTGTACTTCTCTGAATCTCTTGTTTCCTTGCCTTGAAAATTAAGACATTGGTAGTTTTTTTAAAAAAATATATTTTATTGATTTTTTTACAGAGAGGAAGGGAGAGGGATAGAGAGCCAGAAACATCGATCAGCCGCCTCCTGCACACCCCCCACTGGGGATGTGCCCGCAACCATGGCACATGCCCTCGACTGGAATCGAACCTGGGACCCCTCAGTCCACAGGCCGACGCTCTATCCACTGAGCCAAACCGGTTAGGGTGACATTGGTAGTTTTTACTTCCTGGGGTGATTGTAGGGATTCTGCCAGAGAATCCAGAGAGACACTTAGAATTCTGCCTGGCACACGGTGAGCCCTAAATAAAGAGCTCAATAATTTTTTAAAATATGTTTTTATTAATTTCAGAGAGAGAAGAAGGAAGGGGGAGATAGGGATAGAAACATCAATGATGAGCTCGCCAGGATGAGCTCAATAATTTTTTAATAAATAAAAGCATATTGGCACTTTATTGAATAATAATATAATTTGCATGTAAACCTGCGTACACATCACAAATGTACAGCTTGGTTCATTTTTCACAAAGTGGACACATTTATGCACCCAGATCAAGAAACCCTAGAACATGCCCAGCCAGTGTGGCTCAGTTGATTGACTATCATCCCATGCACCAAGAGGTCATTGATTCGATTCCCGGTCAGGGCACATCCTAGGGTTGCAGGCTTGATCCCCAATAGGGGGTGCGCAGGAGGCAGCAGATTCAACAGCATTTCTTAAGCTTTTTGGTCTCAGAACCCCTATACTAGTACACCCTTAAAACTAAGGAATGGATTTTTTTTTTTTCAAAAGAGCCCTGGCCGGTATGGTGCAGTGGGTAGAATGTTGGTCTGAGCAACGAAAGGTCACAGTGTGGGAGGCAGCCAATACATGTGTCTCTCACATGGTTGTTTTTCTCTCCTTCCCCCATCCCTCCCTCCTTCTATTCTCTCTAAAAATCAATGGAAAAAATATCCTCGGGTGAGGATTAACAACAACAATAATAGTAATAATAATAATAAAGAAACCCTAGAACAGCATTTCTCAAGCTTTTTGGTCTCAGGATCCTTATATACCCTTAAAACTAAGAAATGGATTTTTAAAAATGTGGTATATCATCCTGGCCAGTTTGGCTCAGTGGATAGAGCATCGGCCTGCAGACTGAAGGGATTCAATTCCGGTCAAGGGCACATGCCTGGGTTGTGGGCTCCATCCCCAGTAGGGAGCGTGCAAGAGGCAGCTAATCAATGATTCTCTCCCATCGATGTTTCTGTCTCTCTCTCCCCCTCCCTTCCTCTCTGAAATAAAAAAAATAAAAGATGTGGTATATCCATACAATGGGATACTATTCCACCATTAAAAAGGAATGAAGTGCTGATACCTGCTACAGTGTGGAAACAGTATCCTAAGTGAAAGAAGCCAGACACAAAGTCCACTTATTGTATGATTCCATTTACATGAAATGCCCAGAATAGGGAAATCTGTGGAGACAGAAAGTAGATTAGTGATTTCCAGGATTGGGGCATGACTGCTAATAATAGGGAAGGGGTCTCTTTTTGGGGAATGAAAATGTTCTGGAATTGGTTGTAGTGATAGTTGCACAACTCTCGATATACTAAAAGCCATTGAATTACATACCTTAAATGGGTGAATTATATGGTATGAGAATTATCTCTCAATAAAGCTGTTTAAAAATAGAATGAGGATTGACTTGGGGTGGTGAACACACAATACAATATATAGATGATGTATTATAGAATTGTATCCCTGAAACCTATATAATTTTATTAACCAATGTCACCTCAATAAAGTCAATAAAAAATGGAATGAGAACCCCAAAGAGCTTGTTTATGTGGGTTATATTTATGGATATTCATTGTATTAGGGATTTTTTAAAAATGTGTTTTTATTGATTTTAGAGAGAGAAAGAGGAAGGGGGAGGGAGAGAGAGAAACATCAATGTGAGAGAAATATCAACATCAATCGGTTGCCTCCCACATGCACCCCTACTGGGGACCAGACCCACTACCTGACCAGGAATTAAACCAGCGACCTTTGAGTGCAGGATACGATGCTCTACACACTGGCTAGGGCTCACTGTATTAGAGATGTACACTGAGACACTTTAAAACACACACATTTCATCAGCCATCAGAGCAGTCGTATCATCATGGGTCATGGAGCTTCTGGAATACTCCACAGAACATTTGTGGGAGAACAAGAGTAAAAAGGGGCAAATAACATTAATATTATTATGATAACATTTTTGATCTCACAGACCTCTGACAGATCTCGAGGATCCTCAGCGATCCCCTGACCATGCTTTGAAAATACCTTCTACAGAAGCTTCTCCAGTGCCCCACCCTGGGCACTTCCCCCACAAAGGGTAACCACTGTTTTGGCTTCTAACCCCAAGATTACTTTTGCCAGTTTTTTGCTCTTTACACCAATGTAATGAGTGTATTCTCGTAGGCGTCTAGTTCTTTGAATCCATGCGTTCTGTATGGGAAAGGCATCCATTTTGCTGTGAGTGGATGTAGATGGTTTATTCCTGCCATAGTAGTCATTCACTGACTGTTCTACAATTCCTTTGTTCATTGTACTGATGGTCATTTGGGATGGTTCCCGTTTGGGACTTTTATGAGCTTTGCTGCGATGACCCCTTTTGGAATATATGTCAGTGGACACATTTATGCATCTCTCGTGGGCATACCTCTGAGAGAAAAGGCATCCAGTACAGGCATGTGCTTTACTAGAACCTCCCCATGTTTCCCATGGGCTTGAACCACGGCACGGTCATCAGCAGGGCTGGCGGTCAGGCTGCTCCACATCGTTGCCAACACTTTTTCATGTCTTTTTCATTTTAGCCATTTTGGTGGGCGTGTAGTGGTGTTATACTGATTATTTTTGTGGTTGTGACACTAATAATCATTCTCTCTATCCAGAGGGCAGCTCCCAGCCTGGCTCCAGCCCTTTCTTGTCGGAGGCTAATGCTGAGCGGATTGTTCAGACCTTGTGTACAGTTCGGGGGGCCGCCCTCAAGATTGGCCAAATGCTCAGCATCCAGGGTACAGCATGACCCTTGACCCCTGATCTCACTTCTACTCTACCCCCTCACCAACAAGCCTGGACTTCAGGTACTCCCACAGGGACACCCCTCGCCTCCTCCCTCATTGCTTCCCTTATTTCTTGTCTCCCTGTCTCCCAAGACAACAGCTTCATCAGCCCCCAGCTTCAGCGCATCTTTGAGCGGGTCCGCCAGAGTGCTGACTTCATGCCCCGCTGGCAGATGCTGGTGAGTGCCCAGTGGGAGAAGGCTGACCAGGGAGGTGGGCTCCACCTGCCTGTCTCTCCTGGCTTTACTGCTCTATTCCCTGTCAGACTCTGGGCCTCGGTTTCCCCATCTGTAAAATGGATCGCCAAAGCACACTCCTCATAGGATTGTTGAGATGATTAAATAAGGGTGGTGCAGAGCACTTAGTCCAGTCCCTGGAAGGCTCAGTGAGCTGTTAAAGTGGCAGTGAGCACAGTGGTTAGGGGTAAGGCTTCTTGAATTCAAACCCTAGCTCTGCCACTTCCTACATGTGTGATCTCAGACCTGCGGCCTGACCTTTCTGTGCCTTAGTGTCCTCATCTGTGAAATGGCGATAGTGATAGCCGCCCCACATCACAGTGTTACATAAATTAGTATACAGAAAGCACTTAGAAGGGTTTGCATGAGTGACATGCAAGTTTTAGCTGTTATTATTAACTGGTTTTTTAAATTAGAGGAGAGTGTGTCTGTCAATCGGTAGGCATAGCACCTGGCACTAAGTGCCCAAGACAGGAGCTGTTTCTTCCAATTACTCTGTAAGGGTATGGAATCCAGAATCCAGCCACCTGTCTTCTGATCTTTGTTCTGCTCACTCACCATGTGACCCTGGGCAATTATTGCTGCTCTCTGAGCCACTCTGAACAGTACCCAGCCCACAGGAAGCCCTTAAATTTTAACTTTTATCTATCGCATTAACTTTGAGTTAATACCAGCTGGGCTAGGCCTCCCTGTCCGCCAGTGCCTGGTTCACCTTGGCTGAGAGACTTCTCTCTGAGCCTCAATTTCCTCATCTGTAAAGTGGGGTAGCACCGAGCCAGGGCCCGGCATGTGGTAGGAGTTGGAGTTGTTAACTTGTAAAGTGCCTGACACAGGGAATGAACTCAGTTGCCTATAATCATGGTGATGATTGTTACCACTGCTCTCCCTAGAGAGTTCTCGAAGAGGAGCTCGGAAGGGACTGGCAGGCCAAGGTGGCCTCTTTGGAGGAGGTGCCCTTTGCCGCCGCCTCAATTGGACAGGTGCACCAGGGAACGCTGAGGGATGGGACAGAGGTGGCCGTGAAGATCCAGGTGAGGGGGGGGATGGACAGGTGGCGGTGGGCACCCTGCTGTCCCAGAAGAATGACTCCCCTCCCCCACTCCTCCCCTCACAGTACCCAGGCGTTGCCCAGAGCATCCAGAGTGATGTCCAGAACCTGCTGGCGGTGCTCAAGATGAGCGTGGCTCTGCCCGAGGGTGAGGTGCCCGTGTAGAAGCGGTACCCTGATGAGAGGAAGTGGGGCTGAATGGAGGGGGAGCCCAGAGAGCACCAGCTGGGGCAGGGTGTGCCTGTGTGTGAGTGGTGTGAGTGTGTGTTTGAGACAGGAAGAAGGGATGCCAAGGCAGGGAGAGTGTAGAGTACAAGTGTGTAAGAAAAGGAGACTTAGAGATTCTGACAGAGACACTGAGAGTCAGAAGCCCAGACCAAAATCCAGAAACAGACACACAGAAGGTATGCAGAGAGGGACTGTCGGTCTGAAAAAGCCACAGAAGCAGGAAGAGAGTGTAAGTGGGGCCTCATGTTTGTGTTAAAGAGCCCAAAGAAGATGGAGCAGGATATGTGTGTGTGTGTGTGTGTGTATGTGTGTGTGTGAGAGAGAGAGAGAGAGAGAGAGAGAGAGAGAGAGAGAGGCAAAGACAGAAGATTCAGAGAGAGTACAAAAAAAGGTGGAATAGGTGGCATGCGTGACTATGAAAAAGATGCCTCGGGACTGGTGCGCATGCCTGTGAAAGAGAGACCCCAGGAGAGACTTCAGAAGAGCCCGCAGTTATATGCGGACTGAGGGGAGGTGTGTGGACAGACACTGGGGTAAAAGGCTTGGAGCAGAAGGTGTGAGGGACAAGTGAGAGACAGGATTGGCGAGTGGAGCCTGAGGGGCTGGGCGGGGTGGACAGCCTGTGACCTGCCTTGGCCGACACGGCTGCTCCCCTCAGGCCTGTTTGCGGAGCAGAGCCTGCAGGCCTTGCAGCAGGAGCTGGCTTGGGAGTGTGACTACCGTCGCGAAGCGGCTTGTGCCCAGAACTTCAGGTGAGCACAAAACTTCGGGTGGCTGGCAGGCCCCCCGAGGACCCCTTCCTTCCAGCTTCCCTCCTTCCCTCCCTCCCACGCTGAGTGGAAGTGGAACCCTGAGGTGAGGCTGGCAAACTCCTTTTTCTCTTCATTCGTTTGTTCATCCATTCATCCTTTCACTCATTACTTCACTTATCCGCTGTGTTCTCTGTGAGCTTGGGCATGTCGCTTCCTCTCTCTAAGTATCAGTTTTCTCGCCTGTGGAATGGGTTAGGTAACCTCTTCAGTCCAGTGGGGAAGATGATCTTGTCAGCAGACACTTAGTCACAGAATGAGTTACACCTGCTGCACTGAGGAAGCTAGAGCCATCTGACAGTGTCAAGAGGTGGAGAGGACAGGGCTGCAGGGCATTTCTTTCTTCTCCACCAGGGCAGGAGGAGATTTGAGATAAGCATTTTGGAGACCAGTTTGGCAACCTATAATAAGGCTGGATATTTGCATACATCCCAATTGTCGCCCTCCTGGCTAATTGCTCTAGGGTCACTAATGCCAGTATATACCATCAGACTTTTCTAGAAAGCTCAGAATAGTAATAGCTCCAAATTGGAAACAACCCAAACCTTTGAAATTCATCCAGCGGGGTGGATGAATAAATTATGTGATATTCATCAGTGGAATATCATACAGCAGCGAAAATGAATGAATCATAGCTACTGGGAACAGTGTGGTTGTCTCTTAGAAGCATCGTGACATGCAGCAGATACCGCAGTGAGATCCTTCATGGGTTAGCCCACACATTTACCGAGCCAAGCTCTATAAATACAGTGAGAGAAAAGGCGGTGGAAGGCAGGGTTAGGGGCACGGGCCTGGGAAGACGGATGTGGGATCCAGCCCCAGGTCAGCCCTTAGGCTGGTGGCCTGACTGCACAGTGGCCTGGGAGAGTACCCTCCCAGGGAAGTGAAAAGGGAACTGTGCTGATTAAATGCTCAGCACAGGGCCTAGCCCACCAGGCGTGGTTCCAACATCAGAGATTTTATAAACAAGGACAAAAATACAAGCCTGAAGCAGGACCCGGAGGAGGGGGGTGTGAGGTGTAGACTGGGCCAGAGCACTCCTTGTGGGATCTGGGGAGAGCCCTCTCCACAGGATTTCTTAGTGCCCTTAGAATAAAACCTACATCATTTCCTCTGGCCCCTCTTCATCTCCCTGCTCCCCATCTTACTCTGCTCCAGCCATCCCATAGGTCCCCAACCAGAGGCCTCACTCATTGACCCTTATCTCAATCCACCCGTCTATTTGTTTGTTCGAGGGTGGTCTCTGTGTATGTCAGGGGCAGGCCTGGACTTCATCCACTGCTCTGTCCCCAGCATGGTCCAGCACAGGGACAGACACTGAGGACTCTTTCCCTTAATTAGCCAGTGTTCCCAGTAATGACTTCAAGGAGTAGCGATGAGTATCACTGTAGACTTGAGGATTTATATATCAGTGACTTTTTTAAAAAGATGAATTAATAAGTTGAAAAAAAAAATAATGTTCATGGAGCTTAACACATTAAACTCATCATGAGGCAACTGGATATCACGCAAGTATTTCTGGTCAGGAAGTGGTAACTGGGTCTCTAGCGGCCAGCTTAGGGGCAGGCACAGAGTAGGCCCTACGGAGATGTTTGTTGAATGAATTAATGAATAAAATGTCTGAATGAATGTCAGTCCAGCCAGGTATTGGCCATCACTCAGGGCACACAGAGGCAAGAGGAGAGCAGGAGGAAGGCGAGACATAGACTGTTCATGGAGGACTTCTCAGAGGAGGAGTCCTTGAGCTGGGCCACAGGGGCCTGAAGCCAAGTCCCATCCCCACCCCTCCCTTCTGCCCCAGGCAGCTGTTGGCAGATGACCCGTTCTTCCGGGTGCCGGCAGTGATTGAGGATCTCTGCACTACACGGGTGCTGGGCATGGAGCTGGCTGGAGGGGTCCCCCTGGACCAGTGCCAGAGCCTGAGCCAGGACATCCGAAACCAGGTATATGGTCTCGTAGGACAGCAGGGAGGGTGCTGCCACAAGGCAGGGCCAGCAGGGCTGGCCAGACCCATCGTCCCTCTCCAGGCCATAGAGGGCTTGACGGGGCAGACGACTCCGAGGTGTCTGTTACTCCCTCTCCCCACTCCAGATCTGCTTCCAGCTCCTGAGGCTGTGTCTACGGGAGCTGTTTGAATTCCGATTCATGCAAACGGACCCCAACTGGGCCAACTTCCTGTATGATGCCTCCAGCCACCAGGTTGGTTTCTTGTGATGTGTGACAGGATACATTAACTGCTGTGACAGATATTTTCCAATATTTCAGTAGCTTATCACAATAGTAGTTTATTACCCACGTGACAGGCTGGGGTAGTTCTCCTCCAGGTGGTGATTTGGAGACCCAGGTGCCTTCCCTTTTGTGATTGTGCCATCCCAGGAAGGGAAAGAGATTGAGAGTAGAATCCCCTGCTAACTGTTTGGAGCAGAAGTGACGCATCATTCCTTTTACCATTCTGTTGGTAGCTGTTCACACAACCTGTCTAGGTGCAAAGGATGCTGGGAAAAAGCAGTCACTGGCTAGGCAGTGGCTTCCTAGTGGCAATGTGACAGTATAGAAGAGGGAACACAACTTACAGAAGGCAGTTAGTCATCATTACCACACTTGTCACTCTTTGGAACACACCAAGCAGCCGCTGCCTCTTGACAACAATGCCAAGACAATCCTGATCCTCACCTTCTCAGAGTTCCTGGCCCAGTGGCGGGACCTGTCACCAGCGGTCACCTAGAGTAGTTAGTACCATGATGGAGAAACACAGGCCAGAGTTGTCAGTGGTGGGGGATGCACAGGGGGTTGTGGCAAGTCAGGGAAAGTGGCTGACCTGTCTGGGTATGTAGGGTCAAGGAAATCTTTTTAAAAAATATATATGTTTTTTTAATTTTAAAATTATTTTTATTGATTTTAGAGAGGAAGGGAGAGGGAGAGAGAGATAGAAACATCAATGATGACAGAGAATCACTGATCCGCTGCCTCCAGTATTGAGCCCGCAACCCAGGTGTGTACCCTGACTGGGAATCGAACCATGAACTCTTGGTTCATAGGTCAGCGCTCAACCACTGGCCACACAAGCTGGGCAAGGAAGTCTTCTTGAAGAAAGTGTCATTAAAGCTGAAACCAGAAAGATTCAAAGAGGACAGTCATCTAAAGGGCAAGGAAAAGCGCTCCTGGCAGAGCACAGTGTGTCCCAAGGCCTGGGGATGAGAGTTTGGATGGAAAGGCTCTCAGCATGCATGGTGGCCAGGTGGCTTTCCAACGTGGCCTGTCCCCATTGTGTCCCAAGAGGGATCTTTCCCAAACACAAGTCTGGCCACACTGTGCCTCCCAGAGTGCCCAGCGCCCTCAGGATTAAGTCTAAGTCCTTTGCCAAATGTGAAGGGGCCCCCCTGAGTCTCCAGTGTCAGTCCCTTCTACTGCCTTACCCCCAAGTACACTCTGCACCCCTCATAGGCTGGTACCCCAAGGAGGTGTTTTCTGACCTGATAGGTAATACATGTCCTGCTTCCTGATGTCAATTTATTGGGTCTAGCTGCATTTTGTTTGTTTGCTTGTTTTAAAGACATAGAATAGAAAATACCACTGTGTCACATGGGAGGGAGTTATATTTTAGGACACTTTTGTTTGGTGTTTATTTATGTGGCATTGGCACTGGTACACAGTATATTCTGCATTTCTTACTATGGGTTGTAATCAATAATCCCAACTCTACTGCCTAGAGAAACTCCTACACATGTATTCATCGAGCACTGTTTTTAATAGCACACCCCAGAAACACCCACATTGTCCATCAACTAGATAAATGCGCTCATATATCTACACAATGAAGTCCTTTCACAGCAGTGAGAAATGAATGAATGAGTTAGAGCTGCACATAGCAGTGGGGATAAATTGAAAAATCATGTTGGGCACAAGGAACAAGTTGCAGGATCACTGTCATAAATACTATTTATGTGAAGTTTAAATACACAAAACATGACTATCGTTTATGGGTGCAAACATGTAGGAGAAAATGTAGAAATGCACACATGGTAATTTCAGGAAATAATAATTTAATAATAATTTCAGGAAAGCGGTGACCCTAGAAAAGAGGGTGGGGACGTTGTGCTGGTAGGATCAGTCCAGGGTATATGGGAGGCCCCACCTGGATTGGTATTATTTTATATTTTAAGTGAGATTTGTGTTCACTCTTCTATATATTTTATTCCCTGTATTTTCTTTCTGTGCCTAAAACATGTTATTATAAAAACCATTAGGAGCAAAAAAAAAAAGCTAAGTCCCTTCAGCTTCGTGTGGGGGTGGATTAGAATTGTGGAGACAGGAGATTAGGAGCCCAGGGACACAGTGGGCGGGGACTCTGGCAGGAGGAGACAGGGTATAGGGAGGAAGGATGACCCTGGCCACCCCAAATAGACAATGGGGAGCATTGCTGGACTCCCAGCATCCCTTTCACCATCATTGTTCCCAGGTGACCCTGCTGGACTTTGGTGCAAGCCGGGGATTTGGGACTGAATTCACAGACAATTACATTGAGGTGAGTGCCCCAACCCTGGGGTCTGAAGGGCCATTTACTGAGGCAAGGGTGAGAAGGAGAAATATAGGATCTCGAATTAAGAAATAAGAAAGCTTGGCCAGTGTGGCTCAATAGTTGAGAGTTGACTCATGAACCTGGAGGGCATATGCCCAGGTTACGGGCTCAGTCCCCAGTAGGGGGCGTGCAGCAGGCAGCCCATTAATGATTCTATCTCATCATTGATGTTTCTATCTCTCTCCCTCTCCCTTCCTCTCTGAAACCAATAAATGAATTTTTAAAAAAAGAAATAATAGTAATACTAATAGCAGTTAACAAATACTAAGTACTTAATATTATGTCAGGTGTGGTTTTAAGTGTTATACATTTGGTAATTGATTTAAACCATACAGCAACTGCATGGGGTAAGGACATTCTTAGCTTTGTTTTATCCATGAAAGCAGCGCTTCTCAAACTTTAGAGTGCGTGTGAAACCCCCTCTCCATGACCTTGTGAGTGCAGATTCTGGCCTGGAGTTAGACATAAGATGCTGCATTTCTAACACACTCCTTGGTGATGCCAAAGCTTCTCATACAAGAACCACACTCTGAGAAGTAAGGTCCTAGGGATCAAGTGCATGTTCTGCCTGGGTGGGTAGGTAAGGGGCAGAGCAGGAGCCAGGGATGAGATTGGAGCCAAATCATTCTGGGTCTCAGAAGCCATGCTTTGTAGCTTGTACTTTATTTATTTATTTAATATATTTTTATTGATTTCGGAGAGGAAGGGAGAGGGAGAGAGAGAAACATCAATGATGAGAGGGAATCATTGATTGGCTGCCTCCTGCAAGTCCCACACTGGGGATCGAGCCCACAACCTGGGCATGTGCCCTGACCGGGACGCAAACCATGACCTCCTGGTTCATAGGTTGATGCTCAACTATTGAGCCACACCACCTGGGCTATAGCGTTTACTTTATATGGGTGCCCTGGGGAGCTGTGGGAGGGACTTGAGCAGGAGAGGGGTGCAGTCAGAATTAGGAAACCCCTTCTGAATAATGAGTGGTCTTTATTTTTTTTACAACTGATTTTAGAGAAAGGAAGAGCCTGAGAGAGAGAGAGAGACATTGATCAGTTACCTCCTATACATGCCCGGACCCGGGATGGAACCTGCAACCTGAGTGTGTGCCCTGACCAGGAATGGATCCTGCCACCTTTTGGTGTAGGGGACAGTGCTCCAACCAACTGAGCCACACTGGTCAGGTCACAAGGGGTCTTTAAGACTGGATACTGGGAGCCCAGGGAGGCTGTGGGGAGGGGAAGAATAGTGTCTGGCTTGGGTACTGGGCATGGTGGGGCCACCCTTGAGATGGGAACAGGAAGGAGCAGCTGGTAACCCACCCGTGGCTACCACATATACAGGCCCTTTGGGCTGGGCCCTCTCTGCAGGCTACTTGAGGCACCACGGAGTGGCCTCTCTGGTAGTTGGGATATCTCAGTCCCCCGCCCCTGAATTTTTTAGTACGGCCTTCTTGCCACCTACCCAGCCGTTTCCAGTTTTAAAAGGCCCTGTCACACCAGCCCCCAAGGACCATAGGTCTGACAGATGGCCAGACAGGCTTTGGCAAGGAAGCCAAGACAGAATGGAGCTGCCAGATTTAACCCTGTATCCCTTTCTTCCCAAGAAAGGACAGCTCACTGGGTAAGGGAATGCCCAGGTTCCATTCCTCACTTTCTGTTGCCCACTGTGAGCCTGTTTTTTATTCTATGAAGTTGGGATCCTCATGTCCTCCTCTTAATCATAAGAGTAGTTTATAATATTTATGGTGCTTCCTACATGTTGGCATAGTGCTCAGCACTGCACAGCTATTGCCTCCTTTATCCTCACAACAACCTCATGAGGAAACTATTGTCATCATCCCCACTTCACAGATAAGAAAGTGGAGGTCTGAGGCAAAGCACCTTGCCCAGAGTCAGCCAGCAGTGGCAGAGCTGGGACTGAGCCCAGGCAGGCTGGCTTTCGCTGCTGTCTGCCCACATGCCCTCAAGTCCCACTGCCACGTGCACTCATGGCTGGAGGGGTGCTTAGCTCCATACACCAATGTGCTAAACAAAGGTTCACCAAAGGCCTCCTGGGAGCCAGAGCTCGTACTACATGGGATTGAACCCATCTGGGATCCCTGCTCTCTCAGGGCTCCAAGTCCAGTGCAGGAGACAGACATCAATCAGGTGATCAGAGATGGGCCAGTGGCAACCTCCAATGCCGTTTTGGGTCATGGTCACATCCTTGGCCACATGAATGTTTGGACCCAGGAGCAGCACTTGACATTTATTTTCCTCTGTGCTGCTTCACTGTTTAGTTTCCAGCAGCCTCTGTGTTCCCAGCCAGGTGGGCAGAACCCCTGGCTATCCCGACCCCCCAGGCTCTGGAACAGTTTTGAGACACAGCTGGGCAGGGTGAGGTGGAAGAAGCCTAGGCAGATGAGAAGGGAAGTGGGTACAGGAAGGGCCTGGCTACCACCTCCTGTCTCTAGTTCCCCCAGACCCCTCCTTGAACCCTGCTTGGCCTTTGACCCTGTGTTCCACACCTCTCTCCCTAGGTAGTGATGGCTGCAGCCAATGGAGACAGAGACCGGGTCCTACGGAAATCCCAGGACCTCAAGCTCCTCACAGGCTTTGAAACCAAGGTTGGGAGACACTAGAGGAGTAGGGGCTGGTGTCTGTTGGACTGCTTAACTCTCTGGGGGAATGGGGGAACTGCTGATCTATACTAGGGGACTCTGGGGAGGACTAGGGGAGAATGGGGACTACTTGGCCTGTCAGTAATCCTGGGAAAATGGGCACCACTTACCTATTCTAGAGGGAGGGAGTGGGGGAATGGAGGCTGCTTCTCTGTACTATAGAGTGAAGTCTGCTTGTCTATTGGAGGCTCTGAGGGAGTGAAGGGCCCTTTTGGGGGGGAGGAGTAAGGGGCTGCTTATTTTCTGGGGGCTCTGGAAGGAGTCTGGTGCTTGTGTTTACACTCCAAACTGCGGAGCTGAGTGCTGCTTGTTGGTTCTCGGTTAAGAGAAGGGCTCTGCCTCTGTTCTCCCCCACCCCTAGGCATTCTCCGATGCCCATGTGGAGGCTGTGATGATCCTGGGAGAGCCCTTTGCCACCCAGGGCCCATATGACTTTGGGGCAGGGGACACTGCCCGCCGTGTGCAGGGCCTCATCCCTGTGCTGCTGCAGCACCGGCTCCGCCCACCGCCTGAAGAGACCTATGCCCTGCACCGTAAGCTGGCAGGGGCTTTCCTGGCCTGTGCCCGTCTACGTGCCCATATCAACTGCCAGGACCTCTTCCAGGACACCTACCAGCGCTACTGGGCCAGTCGCCAGTCTCAGCCACTGCCTGAAGCCTCCTGACCAGAGGGAAGGTCTGGTCAGACCACTCAGACAGCTTCCCTCTGGGGAATCCGGCCAGTAGAGGGCCATCCTCCCTGAGATGCCTCCTTCCCACTCTGCTCTAGTCTGGGGACCCCACCCAGGCTTCCCAGTCTTGCCTAGCACCCTTCCCTGGGGACTGGGGAACCCTGGGGCTAGGGAACTCCCCATTTCACACTCCCATATCCCGTTCTCCCCACCCCACAGTGGGCATCCGGGAACTCTACTCCAGGGATTGATTTCTTTCTGCCAACATTTGAGAGAGCTGCAGGCTCTCTGCATGCCAAAGTGGAGATGCAGAATCATTTAGAGGGGAGCCCTCCACCCGTGCCTCAGGTCTCCCACAGATCTGGCCAATGAGAGGGGAGGGGTGGTGGTTGGTGGAGGCAGCCTCCCTCACCCCTTCACCAGCTGCCTTCTCCCTGCCCATCCTCTGTGTTGGGGGTGTTTGAACCTTCAGTCTGAATAAAAGAGAACCTCCCCTTCTCCAGCTCTTTTCTCTGTGCTGGGGTAGAGGGGAAGGAGGCTAGGACAAGAACGGCCTCCAGGTGCAGATGGCCAGCCCCCTCCCACCCTCTTGTCTGAAAGCCTCAGTTCTGCACGGGCCATCTGTTGCTAGAATCCTCCTTCTCCCCTTTCTCTCCCACCCCCAACCCCTCCCGCACGTGCTGACCACCTGCTCACAAGACTGTGGCAGCTGAGAAGGCCTTTCCCCCACACCACCACCCCGACGCCCCAACCTCGCCTTTGCTAATGGGCCTTTATGCCCCTGCCAGCTGCTTTGCCAAACCCACAGGATCCGGAGGGAGCGGAGGTCGCAGCGGCGGCCAGAACCGCGCCCTAGTCCCAGCCGGCGCCCCCACTGCCTTTGCAAAACGGATCCGCACTAGGACGCAGGGGTCTGTTCATTTCCCCTCCCATTCGTGGCAAAAAGTGCCTCGTCACCGCTTCTGCCCGCCCCCGTTGGGCTGGGAAAACCGTGGGGTTAGCTGGAGGGTTTGAGGATGTGGGGCGGGAAGCCTTTTCTCGAAGCAACTCTTTCGGATGCAGAACTGAAGGAGAGCTGAGGTCAGTGGTCGAGGAGGGGAAGGGAGTGGCGGCCTCGAAGGACCTGGAGGGAAAGTCAGTGAGGCTCCCGTGCTCATCCAGTCAGGGACTGGTTAATGGGCGTGGCGGAGCGGCGGCCGCACCGGAGAAGGCGGGGTTACACTGGCGTGTGGGCGTGGCTTGGTGACCAGTGGGTGGGGCCAGGGCCGGCCTGGGCGCAGGGCCGGGGCGGGGTCTTTCTGTGTATCCAGCCGGCGGCGGCCAGTGAGCGGGCCCGGGGCGGGGAGGCGAGGCGGTAGGGCGCTCCCTCCCGCCCTCCGGATCGGAAACCACTGGGAGCAGAGCAGAGCTGGAGAGTGTGCATCCCGCACATCCGCGAGCCTGCAGTCAGGGCCAGCGTCCACATAATTGCCGCTTCGCGTTAAATCAGTATAGCCTAGTCTCGTAGTCAGGGTGCGTAATCCCCGGTTTCAGAATTTCTGGTTATCGGCTTAGCCGATGCTTTAATCAG